>NC_028647.1:772421-792995 GCF_001406875.1 Solanum pennellii
GGAGGGATGGGGGTAGGGGAGGGGTGGGGGTAGCTCATTATAAAATGTTCCCCAACTCCAAGTTATTGAATTGAATTTAGTAGAGTTCTGGAACTCTTCCCTTAACATGAACAGTTGTAAATAAGAGAGCATATGGGCCCAGTTGTCATGGAACTCATATCCGCTCAATCTTTTTTCATGCTACAGCGTTTGGACTTTGGATAGGGGTTTTAACTTGATTTTGTTCATAATGTTATTATGAAGTGTGTTCGGTATCTTATGCCGAATGTTTTTTGTTGTACTATTTTTTTGCTTTTGCTCTAAAATATTCAGTACGGAGACCTTAAAATTAGAAGGTTGAAATGCATTTGGATGCAGGATATTTTTGTAAAAAGAAATCAAGTTGATAAAAACTAGAATGGAAGGTAATATAGGTGATGTAGAACAGGACATAATTAATACGGTAATCTAGTAATAGAAATAACTAATTCATAAAACAAGCGCTGGAAAGGAAATATTATGAAAAATTTGATGACTAGAAACTTTGCCTAGAGAAATGAATGAGGAATTCAAGTAAATCAAATCTTGCCATCACAAATATACAGTACTATATGATGCGTAGTACTGAAACATTTGGTTAGCAGAGCCGTATGTGTGAGTAACATTTGTTCCTTAAGCAAGTGATTTTTGAAAGAGGTCAGATTATTTGAGGGCCTATCTAGCTAGGCGATCTTTTATCATATTGAGGTTTTCTCCATTTTCTTCAAGTAACATGATGATTGCGCACTCAAAGAGTTTCAATCCCCAAAGAAAAAAATTGCTGGATGAGTTCTGCAATCTTTCTGTTTGGTGAGAAAAATTCCCAATACTTATATTGGTGATAAGTAGTAGATATTCGCATGGAAGAGTTGAGGATGTGCACAAGTTGGTCCAAACACCACCGCTATAAGTAGCCTATTTTGAGTAGATATTCAACCTTGCCTATAGGCCTCACGGGTTGAATTGGGATTTGGGTTGCAAGTTTGGTTCCTTCAGCAGAGATATATTACTTAATTGGTATTATTCACATAGATAATCATCATGCACATATTTTCTGGTCTGGTGTAAAATATGTAAAATAATTGGCTTTATATATCCAACAAGTCTATTTTTACCAAGATTTAGGACTCACATTTTTTTTTTGAGCTTTTTATTGGTATGAGGCATACAGTGCTCTTCTGTATATTCCTGTCTTTGCAATCTCTGTCTTTCTTTATTTGAAAAATGTTAAAATTACTCTGTAAATACAAAAGCAATGTAGAACTCTTGGTATTCTAGTGAAAATCATATTTAACTCACCTTGAACTAATGTGACAACAGAGTTGTATAAAATAAAGAATAGTATTGGAGCAGTTGTACAGATAAAAATGAAACAAGACAATGATTGTCATCATTAATGAATAAAATTCAGCAAATGATTTTGGTAAATACTATGGTTATTTGTCAATTACCTTAATTCATTATGGGAGTCATTTGTTCGGTATTTTTACGTCTTTACTAGCTCACAAGACGGCTTTCTTTCGCAAGATACTTCTGAAAAAGAACAGTATTTTCTACCAAAACAGTGATCTTTTTTTCCCCATCCTCCTGCATTTGTTAGGTCTATAGCTAGGTTTCATTCCTAGATATGCCAATGTCAGTGAGATCCATGTTTTTACTGTTGACCTTGAATATTGTTTTATGCTCTCAAGTTACTCACTCATATGGTTTGAGTATTTTGAAATGGTAGATATCTTCCAGGAAGCTGGTCTGCCGCTTTGGTTGCGTCCTTATGAAGTCTTAGTTACATCCTCTTATACTGCTCTAATTGAAACAATTCCAGATACGGTAAAGTGTTTGCTTTTTTCTTGATAACCTGAGTGTTCTTTATTGGTTGTGAATATTCGTGACATCGGTTTTAATCATTGTTCTGCAGGCCTCAATTCATTCTATTAAAAGTAGATTTCCTCACATCACAAGTCTACGTGAATTTTATGTTGCCAAGTATCTGGAGAACTCTCCAACCTTTAAGCTTGCCCAGGTAAACATCATAATGAGAAAAGCTTGTAGCCTTTGTGATTTACTACTGTCTTGAATTTCTCAATGGCGCCTTCGTTTTATACTTTCCCCCTTTTTATTGGAGTTGATCGTAGTACAGCAACCCACTAAGTGCTTATGTTCTGTGTTGATCTTTTAGATAATTGTCTTCTGTGTCTAATTGAAGCATGATTAGGGCTTGTTGGAAGCCTTACTGAACCAAGGAAAAAGGGAAAAAATAGTGATGGTAGTGTTTGGGCCAGATTGTGCTTCCACCAGGTGCCTGCTACCTCCTACTAGCACGTGTACCGAGTAAACCTGACCACCAAGGCTGCATATGTAGTTGGCTCTATTTTGGTTAAAGTGTTTTTTCACCCTACACTAGCCTTTTCTATTGTTGTAGTTCCCACTCTGATGAGTCTTTTCTCACACTGTGCCTTATTATATTGGAGAAGGAGGAAATCATAATAGTCCTTACTTATCCTCTTTCTTGATCTTCTCCACTTTTATCCTCTTATTTTTTACTAACCCATCACTTTATCCACCTACCGCCCCAGTGCAGTCCTTAGACCTCTCTCCCTTTAATTTCTACCACCTTCCTCTACCATATATATTGGCCCTCTTGCTGACCTTTGTATTGGGCCTCTCCTCCTTCCCCTACCTTGCATTGTCACCCCTCTCATGTAGGAATATTCAGCTATTGCTACTCAATAGCAGATGGCACCTACTTTTAGTTTGGGTTGGGACTTGGGTCTAGTGTAGTCATCGTGGGATATCGGATATTGAATTTAATTATGTTTATTACAAAATTAACATTTGTAATTTTGTATATGAGAATTGTGCACATTACTTCAAACAAGGGCATGCTTTGTTTCTCATTTCTTGTTCTCTGGGAGGCTTATTACTTTCTTGCTTCTCGCTTTAAAATAAATTTGGAGTGCCAGAAGTGTTGAAGTTTGGGGACTCCTGTGTGCTTCACTTAGAAACATAATAAAAGTGTGTATATGATGAGGGAAGCGCTCCTTATCAAGTAGTTGTCCTTTATGTTCCTTGTATTTTGGGTCATAAGTGTATGGAAGAAAATTATGGACTGATGTGCTCTAGTCAACTATGTTGCTCGGACTCTTTCAAAATGTCGACGGTGCGTGTCAGATCCCCCAACAATAGTGTATTTTTGGAGGATGCGACACGGGTCCAGCATCATTTTGTAGAGTCCGAGCAACTTAGCTAGTCAATGACTGCAATTAGTTTTACTAAATTAAGTTGTATCTTTGATGTTTAGCCTTTCATATTCAAAGGGATTTTTCTCTTGGGAGATAGTTTGGATGACAAGTTAATGCTTCCAACAATTTTAAGTTGCTTCATTGTACAATTCTAGTTGAATAGTTAAGGCTCTCTCTCTTATGGTTTGCTTAGCTCGCATTTCAATTTCCTTTTCGTAATTTTACTTTGGCTTGGGACTTGTAAAATAAAAGACTCATTTTTGTCCTCGTTTATTTTTCGTACATGCAGAGAAATTTTGTTGAAAGCATGGCTGGATATTCTCTGGTTTGCTACCTTTTGCAGGTGAACTGAATGACTTGTCTCTGTATAATTTTATGATTGCATTAAGAAGCATAAAACACAGATCATATATTTCTGTTGTCAGCAGATGCTTCTTTCTCTAATATGTTTCACCAAAATAGATACATTTTACATGGGCTACATGTCAGCCATATCCTTTGATTATTTATTGCACATCTTAGTCTCTTCTTGTGCCCCAATACCCATAAAAATTGAAAATAAGAGATGAAAATTGGGAAAAGATGTGTTTGAAAGAAAATAAAACTAAATGTGGATGCCAGCACTTGTCTTAAAAGTGATTGAATTTTTCTGATGAAGTAACACTTGTATTGATCAAATGGGAAACCTGGTATTCAAATAGTAAACAAGAAGTTGAGAACCTATTCAAGACTATGATTTTTACATTAAGCCAGAAAGTACCAGACATCTAAGCTAGCAGGGATTACGTGGGTGCGCTGAATATTATGAAGAAACATAGACTACCCCCTTCATCTGTATAATAGTAATTTCTGCTGCTCTCCTCCCCAAGGCTCTCTTGTTTCCCTCTCTGCACTACCACATTAGCGCAAAGGAGCTACATTCCTTTCTTTGCTTCTTCTCTGTCCCTTGACAGCCTAGCTCAACTAAACAGGTACAGTCCATCATATCTTTGACGACGGCTGTCATTATCTGTAACTTCCATGGTAATTCAAAGATGAAAATGGAACTGCCAATTAGACAATAAAATTTTCCCTTTGCACCGAATGCAATCAATAGAGCTAAAAAGCATTGGGAAAAATTTAATTGTAAGGGACGGAATGGAAGAGCTAAAACACAATCAAATAGCAGAAAATGGACAAGCAGGGAGATTATGGCCTTGCAAAGCCAGAAACAGTTAGGTTTCTTCTTCAAGCTGTATATTTGTCACAAAGACTCATCTGTCTCATTTACATTATACTACACCAGACTCTCCATTAAGAAATGAGAATGTTTCATGGTAGTATATGTCACATTGGTAGAAAAAGTGGTGCTGTTGTTATTCAAGGATAAAGAGTATGACATGTCGTGATGTGTAAAGAAATGCTAAATGTTAGTTTTCCATGGGTGCATGGCCCAAAAGTTGGTTTTCCTGATTCCCTAGGAGAAGTCTTTATAGATACTGTCTCTAGTTCAAATTCAATTAATGAACTAATTGTGATTTATGACAATCATAATTGTTGCATGATATTGGTGAGCCTCTGTCGAGAAAGGGATCTCAGATGTTACGAAGGCAAAAGAGAGAATTCACAACCTGAGGCCCATTGTCTTATCCCTCTTAGCATCAGGTGCAGCATGAAGAATGCATATGGTGTGGATATCCATCTTTTAGATTTCCTCAGTTTCCTCTCACATTTGATTTGTTGGAACTAGTTGTTTCTTAGGTTCCTGGATATGAAAATAGATACACATGTAAGGATATCATAATGTAGTCACAAGTCACAACACAATTATTGTGCTCTTTTTGTTTTAATACATTGTTCACTTAGCTATAAAGAAAAGTAATGGCTGTGTGCTATTTGTTGATGTAACTTGTAACATGAGTTTGTGTAGTGAGTTATTTTATACTCCCTTTTGACACACTAACTCAAATGTTCACTTGTTTCTCAGTGTCAAATGTTTGTTGTGTCAAGGGTTCCAGAAATAATTTTGCATGATTGAAATCTGTTTTTTTTTCTTTGATTTTTCGTAATGTGGCTACTTTGAATCTCTCCAAAATTAACCTTTCCTAGTACAGTAGGTATTGCAATGATTACCAGTCTTTTTGCTTCTGTTGCTAGATAAAGGATCGACACAACGGAAATCTTCTATTGGATGAAGAAGGACATATCATACACATTGACTTTGGTTTCATGCTATCTAATTCACCTGGAGGTGTAAATTTTGAAAGTGCACCATTTAAATTGACACGTGAACTTCTTGAGGTATGTGCTGCTGAAAAATCTCGTGTCTAACTTTTTAGTTCTACCCGTTATTTTATCTTCTGGAGGTGTTTGATACAGTTTCTCAGCATATGTTGTGGTTGATTTGTGCTAGATCATGGATTCTGATGCTGAAGGAGTTCCAAGCGAGTTCTTTGATTATTTCAAAGTAAAATATTGTTTACTATGTATTTTGTATCTAGACTTCTTTTTGTTTTTTTGTGCTCTAAGCCTTTTTCCTGTCTTCAGGTTCTATGCATCCAAGGGTTTCTCACATGTCGGAAGCACGCAGAGCGTATAATTCTTCTTGTCGAGATGCTACAGGTAGATCCTGATATGTAAAACCTTTGTTTCTGATATATGAATCTCACTTACTAATGGATGGTGGAACGGGGACTGGGGGAATTTTGTAAAAGTAGGAAAGGATTAGAAATGTCCTGTAGTTCTGATGCTGCAAACTTCCCATTTTTCAGTATCTTAGACTTCCATATTTGGTAGGCTAAGCCTTTATCAAGGAAGACTTTTTTCCAACTTTACTCTTTTGTATCTCGAAAATACCACCAAAGATGCACCTATCAAGAAAAAGAAGTGTCAAAGATGCAGTACAAAATTACTTACTGCTCCTCGATATCCCAAATTAAGTATACTGCTTTGACTTGTCACGGTATCAAGAGATGATCTGAAGATGTTAGTTACTTCTTATTTAAGGGGGTATGTGTTGGGAGCATCACTTTTGTCTTCTTCTGAACTTATTTAAGGGTGTATGTGCTGGAGAAAGATGGCAAGTTCAACGTTAAATCAGCCTATAAATTACTAGACATTTCAACTGAAACCAAAGATTTGTGGCCTTGGAAGATGATCTGGAAAGTGAAGATACCACATAAGGTGGCTTGCTTCACATGGCTTGTTGCAAGACAATGTGTTCCGACTCAGGATAACTTAATGAAAAGAGGAAAGGACTTATGCTCCAGATGTTCTTTTTGTGAATCTGAGACAGAGACAATAAACCATCTTTTTTTGCATTGTAAAGTGACTGAGAAACTATGGAAGTATTTCATTAACATTGAGAGGTATCACATGGACCATGCCTAGAAATACTGCATAAGTCCTAGCATGTTGGAATAGAGATGGAAATAGGACACAAGGAGAGATGGAAGATTGTCCCTGCCTGCATCTGGTGGACTATATGGAGTGAGAGAAATCAGAGATGTTTTGAGAACAAGAGCATCCCTTTCCAAAGCATTAAAAATGAATTGTTTAGTGACCTTTTAGTCTTTTACTTTTGGTGTATCTATTTATTCCCTAGGATCCGGGGGACATCACCCTATTCTTAGGTAGTTTATGAGGGAGATGCGTGTTTAGATTCTTTTTGGTAAATCCTCTATACTTTTGATGTAATTACTACAGGAGTTCACTATTGGTGTACTTATCTGTTTATAATACCAGTTAACTTTCTCAAAAATAAATAAATAAAGATCATATAACTGTCATAAACAGAATCAAGAAGCTACCATTTGTGTCTCATAAAATTGGCAGTAGAGGAGAAAAAGTTAAATCTCATATTCATTTTCTATTTTCTACCCATAGAGAGTTTATACTGGTTGAGTTAATCTATTGGGAGAAGACCAAGGGTTTACAACAAAGAATGTATATCCTTGGGAAAATTGATTGAAATTTACTGGGAAGGAAGAAGGATCTCCATATAGTATTCATTAACTTAGAGAAAGCATATGATGGAGTGCAGAGATGCCTTTTGATGGTGCTTGAAAAGAAAGAAATCCATTCAACTGTAGTATAGGATATGTATGAGGGATTATTCACAAGTGTGACAACAGAGGGAGGAGATTTAGAGGCAGTTCATGTAACTGTTGTTTTAGATGAAGGATCTGCCTAAACTTGTGCTTGTTCAAATGTTTATCAATGGGCTAACCAATAGTATTTAGGATGATGTTCATGGCATTCTATTTGCAGAAAAAAGTATGTTCTGTTTTAGGATGGTTTCATTAGTTAAGACAATATAAACACTGCATGTGTACTTACAATTATAAGAAAACAGCGAAGTCATATTTGATTAGATTTTGGTGTCAAAACAGGGAATAATCATATATCTAGATTAGTCATCCAGAAGAAGAGTGTCATAAACAAAATAAGATGGTTGAATTGGGGGAGTGTCATAATAGGCTAAGTGAACTTGATGTCAAACTAAGTGGAAGGCAAGTTGTATGGAACGGTAATACGGTACTATGAAGTAACCCGAGCATCTAAACCTTTTAAAACTTGTTCAGTACCATTATAAGCTCCATTTAAAACCTTTCACAGCCGGTGACAGACAAGGAATATTTTAAAATCCTAAGTTACCTATTTTAAAAAAAAGGGGATACTTTAAAATCCTCTTGGGTGTGTAACTCGATTGTGTTTACAAATGGGTTGAGGAGGTTCCCTTTCAGTTCATTTCATCTCATCTTTTTCTTAACCTCTTCTTTATTTTTATTTTTACTCGTGAAGTATCAGAAAGGAACACAATTTAATCCAAAGTTAAACAGAATGATCTATCATAAGAGAAAGCAAAATCATCACAGAGAATCTCAGAATCTCTTAAGCATCATACATCCACAAGTGAGATTAATAGTTTGTTTAGCCAAACTTCTAAGAAGCCAGAAGCTTATTATTTAGAAAGTGCTTACTTTAGAGTTGAACAGGCTATATATAGAATGAAAGAAGAAACTCTATGATATATCTTGCATGTCTTAATGAATCTCTAGCTTCTTCCCAATTTTGTTTCCAGGATTAGTACTGGAAATGATAGTTTGAATGTTGTTTGTGAAGGTTGGATGAGCGATAGTCTAAGGGCTCTTCTGAGATGAGCTATTTTCTTGTTTACCATCTGGGCACGGTCATGTTGTTTCCCTTGATTGGCATGGGCCATGTTGTTTCCCTGGATTGGCTTACACAACTTGTATTCCTGTTCTCAATCCTATTTAGCTCGATTGTTGTATCATATGATTGAGTTACTAAGCATACTTGTTTTGTCAAACACGTTTTCGTCTTTATTGAATATATACATTGATCTCCTAATAACACAGAATTTGTTTCACTTTGATCTTTATATCAGGATTCTGGTTACCCTTGTTTCAAGGGTGGTCCCCGAACAATTCAGAACCTAAGAAAGAGATTTCATCTTAGTTTAACAGAAGAGGTTTGTTACTGGTCCTGAAATTAATTAATTCCTTATTTTTATTATCTACTTGATCATTATGCTTTGTTTGTCTTTGCCAGCAATGTGTTTCCTTGGTACTTTCTTTGATTAGCAGTAGCTTGGATGCGTGGCGTACTCGTCAGTATGATTATTATCAGAGGGTCTTAAATGGGATATTATGAGGTCAAAGTGATTTTATCCACACCGAAACGTGACTATACGTGTGAAGAGAACCGATCTTTAACTTGTTTACTGAGAGGGGCTTGGTTGGGAAAGAGCAATTCACTAATATGAATGTGTTCTTCTGATTCTGTCGAGGTTAAAGGATTGCTTGTCCTTTGCAGTTTGCTTCTCTTTCTGAGGAATTTGTAGTTGTACCTGCGAATGTTGTATTGAAATATACCAGGTGCAAGCTCTCTTCGAGAAGAGCTTTAATTTCTAGTTTCACTCAATTTTCAAGATTATTGGACAAAGGCATGGGTTGTCTTCAGTGAAGAGATTTGTCGAGTATACCCACCCACCCGTGGGTACATACTGTACAGAGCTGTGTAAGAGATTGCAACAGTGGTGGCTTGCTGCCAGAACGCGAGAGACGTCTGTTGGTACCGTTTGAATTGAATCATGAGTTTGCTGGTGCAACATGATATTTGGTTTGTACAATAGCTTATTTGCTTTGATTTTGTTTTTTCATTTTTCCTTTTATAGTGTCAAAGGCATTATTTAGATTAGCAGTAGGAAAATTGCAGCCTGCTCTTAATTTTCAAGTCTTTGATTCTTTGTGTTCACCAGGAGATATCTGAAACAGCAGAGTTGTAATGTATAATATTTTTTGTCAACCACACCTCTTCATAGTGCAATTTGTGCAATGAAATGCCCTCCCCTTCCTTTTTTTTTTTTTACCGCAATCTTTGATTGACAAATTCTCGCGATAGGTTTACTAAATGCTCAAATTATCATGATTGAGCTTAGGGTCTATCGAAAATAACTTTTTGGTGATAAGTATTTGGAAGTAAGGAATATTTACCATTCGAGCGACTGTGTTTTCAATTAATATTTGTAATTCATACAAATTGACTAGAGAAAATAAAAGATTATGCTATGGTGGATTGGTGATATAATGAGATGATGATGAGTTGATGAAGTATTCACAACTATGTCATTGCTCATGTGTCTTTGACCAGGTCAATAAGTATATACGATAAAAACAAAATAATACTTGTAATTTCGTAAAATAATATAAAAAATCTAGTGAAAGTAATGAGCTGTAGTGGCTTAATAAGATTTAGAGATAATTTCTACATTTATCAGAATTCATTAGTGGAGAAGTCAAAATTTAAGCAAAATACAAACCACTTACAAGCAGTAATATACATATGATGTAATTTTATAAGTGAGTAACAAAAGAATAAAATATACATATATTTTACCATGATTTAAAGCAATATAGAAAAAAAATATGATAACAAAATTGCAAGATACTAACCAAACAAACAAACATAATAACAAAAGATAATATTATAATAACCATATTTAAAAATGCAATTTATATGATTACTCGATCTGTTCACTTGTACTTGTTTACTACACTAAAAGTTCATGTCATTTAAAAAATTAAGAAAAAAATTATCATATTCAAATGTTAATAGGATATAATTGTATTTTTTTTTTAAAAATGGGGTATTAAGTCAAATACGGAACAAATAAAAATGGACAAAGCGAATTACATAATTAAACTTAATTAAAGAAATGCTAATATTGATTAAGTTTATTCTTTTCCCAAAATGCCCTCAATAGAGTATGAATGTAATGAACCAATCAAAAGCTGTAGATTACCATAGAAGGCTCTTTGCTTAAAAAACCCTTTGCCTATATAAACCCTACTAACACTGCAATGTTGATTCACTTCTAGCTCTCCTCCGCCTTCCCCTTCACTTACCCCACCACCCCATCATCGTTTTTTCGCCTTCTCCGGTTCGGTCGGTATTTGGGTAAGCTACTTTTCGACTTCTCTTGATTTGATTCAGTTTTTTTAATGATTATGTAGTAAAAATTTGATCTTTTTGCTTTTTATTGTGTTCTTTTTGGGAATTTGTATGTGGGGTTTGAAGGGTTTGTTTGATTACTGCGATTATTTATTGTGTTGCTCATTGCTGTGTTTTTGTTGATATGTTGAACTGGTTTAGTTTTCTTCTTTATATGGTGTTATTGTTGAAATGTGTATTTAAGGTTGTTTTTTTTGTTTGGTTATACTTGTTGATCACTGCGATTGTAAATTAGCCAATTGATTCTGTTCTACTTTTATTGTTATTTAGTCTAAGTTTGATCTTTTTCCTTTTTATTGTGTTTCTCATTGCTGTGTTTGTGTTGATATGTTGAACTGGTTTAGTTTTCTTAGTTATATGGTGTTATTGTTGAAATGTGTATTTAAGGTTTTTTTTTTGTTTGGTTATACTTGTTGATCACTGCGATTGTAAATTAGGCGATTGATTCTGTTCTCCTTTGATTGTTATTTAGTCAAAAATTGATCTTTTTCCTCTTTATTGTGTTTTCTTTTTGAAATTTGTAGGTGGGGTTTAAGGATTTGATTGATCACTGCGATTCTTTATTGTTTTGCTCATTTCTGTGTTTCTGTTGTTGTGTTTGAACTGGTTTATTTTCTTTCTTTTGTTGTGTTATTGTTGAGATCTGTATTTAGGAGTTTTTGATTCTACAGGTTAATTACTGTGATGGTAATTTAGTCAATTGATTCTTTTCTCTTTTGATGGTTATTTTGAAAAGGTTTTAATTTTTCCTTTTTAATGTGTTAATTTTATAAAAAAAATTGTATTGATGATTAGTAAAGGGAGGTGGGATGGTTCTTGTGTTGCCCATTTCTGCGTATTTTGTTGTTACCTTGAACTGATATATTTTGTACTTTTATTGCTTTATTATCAGGGTCTAATATTTACGATATTTGATGTATTGGAGGTTGATTATTGCTATAATAATTTTGTCAATTTTTTTATCTTTTTTTCCTTTTTGTTGTGTTATATATATCTCATCTGCTTCCCATTCTGTTCCCTTAGGCTTTTTTTTTTTTGCTTTCTCCTATTTGGTTCCTATCTGAGTTAGTTACTCTTCAGCTGTTCTTGATTTGATTTTGTTCTCTTTTGATGATTGTTTTGTCAAATTTTGTTCTTTTTCCTTTCTATTGTGTTCCTTTTTTTTTTTCTTTTCAAAATTTGTGTTTGGGGCTTTTTAAGGGTTTTATCACTGTCTGTAGTTCTGCTTTTTTCTCACACTACCTACCGATTCTTTTCTTTGCCTTTTGGGCTCTTCCTATTTTTACCTCGTGAAGTTTAAATGGGGAGACTGTCTGTAATTGGTTTAGTTGTGCTCATCCAGGTGAATCAGTGTTCAAATTTAGTAATTAGGGCTTAAGTTTTTCCTAGATGAAGTTTATTTATTTGTTTTACTGTCAATTTGATGTTTGTCAACCTGGGATTCTTTTGTTATTTGTACTGGTTATGGAGGTGTCTGCTTTGGATGCAGTGATCTAGTGGAGCTTCTTTTGAATTCGTATAATTAGATATTGATACCCGAGGCTGATGACTTCATGAATAACAGGTTTTTGATTGTGCACCAGATGTCTGTTGGCTCCAGCAAGAAGCACCATTTCTTTGTTTGGAGCGCATTCCTTTTCATGAACCGCAGAAGGTTGTGGTGCTCAGGGAAGATACTGTTTCGGCATTGGACTTGACAGCAGTTGAGATTTTTTTTTGTTTTAGGGGTCGGTTGGAGGCTCTGGTGTGTTGTGCAGATAGCTCGTTTAGTCTAGATTTCGTCAGGCGCACCCTTTTGGGCTGCTTTGAATTTAGTTATTTTTTTTATTTTTTTTGGATCATTTTGATGGCAAGGCTTCCGCCTGGGTTTCGTTTTCACCCTACTGATGTTGAGCTGATTATGTACTATCTCAAACGTAAGATCACAGGAAAAAAACTTCATTTTGAAGGCATAACGGAACTCAACATCTACAAGTTCTCCCCATGGGACCTTCCAGGTATCAGTCTATAGTTTACATGGGGAAGTTTGTTAAAAAATTTCATTTTGTAAGCTTTGTTTCCTAACACTATAGGAACCCATACCTCTGGCACACATTTCCTTCAAAGTTCTATGCACAGTTGTTATTCAGTTGTATAATGTGTACTTTGACCAAAGTTTACCTTTTTATATAAAAAACAATTTACTTGAAAAGGTCCTAGAGGGATGAATACATGAAATTTTTTCAAAAGATGCTTTGAGATAGGAATAACCCATCAGTTTATTAATGAATTTTTAAACTAAGTATCATTCTGATTTACACCACTCTTGATATCTAAAATTGACGTTTAAATTTTGTAGTTATGTAAGTATCTTTTTGCTCTCTTTTTTCAATTGTTGGAAGTTGTAAATTCTTTCAGTAGAAATTTCTAGCATTTAAACAGTACCCTTTTAGGAGGCTGAAAGTATCTTCTGTTTCAAGTTAGGGGGAATTCTATTTGTTTTTCTTCAACTTTGTGTAATGTTTTAATATCTTCTCTGCCAGACAAATGTTGCTATAAAAGTAAAGATCTAGAGTGGTACTTCTTTTGCCCAAGGGAGAGAAAGTATGCAAGTGGAGCCAGAATGAATCGCGCTACTGATACTGGATACTGGAAAACTACTGGGAAAGATAGACCTGTTACTTACTGTGAGAAGAGTGTTGGATCAGTTAAAACACTTGTTTTTCACCTAGGTCATCCCCCGCGAGGGAAAAGAACTGATTGGGTAATTCACGAATACAAGTTTGAAGATAAAGAATCAATTGATGCAGGATTTGCTCAGGTACTTCTGTCCTACCTAGGCTAAATTACTACCTAGTTCTTATATCATTTATGTTCTTTTTTCTTGTAATAGTAGGTCCAAATAGCCAATGATAGTTCCTTGGGAGTTTTCTCTCTCCCCTTTTTCTGTTTGCACTTGGTTTACGGTAATGGGATTTAATTTCCATCCATGAGAACCTGATTAGAACTTTATGGCACTATCTTAGTTTCCCTATGTGAAGAATTTTGATTAGACCATCGTGTTATTTGTGTCATGTTTTCTCATTCTTTGAATTTAATATTGTGGGGATAATATTAAGATGAGACATTCCCTTATATGTGGTCCCCTACTATCTCTTCTGGGGTTTTTAATTTTGAATTCTTCTTGGACTTGGTGAGTCTAGATCTTTGATTTGCCTTGAATGGAAGTGTACTGAGACGACAAATTCTCCTGCATTGTTTAGACAGCTTTAGCTTCCTAAAGATTGCATCTATTCTCATTGATCCTTCTCTTGGTGATCAATGTCTATGGTACTATCTTGCAGGATTGATTTGAATAGAAAAAGCAATGAGTCGGTAGGTAGGTCCTTAGTTCAGCATTATCAAGTCATTCTCATATTTTTTGGAACCTTTTGTTTCTTTTTCTTGATGCTTTCTCAAGTTTTTCGTGTCACATGGTGCCTATGCTTGAGCAATATATTTGGCATTGGGAGAAGTTATGTAACTCAGGTGAAAACATCTAATAATCAGAAAAACAATTGCATATTGTGTTCCTGTTTGTAGATTGTCCCCACATCAAGCATTTTGTTTTCATCATCAATTTTTCAACTTCTGGTAAGAAAGACTGACTGTAGTTGTACCTAAGGTTGTGGCCTAGTGTTCAATGAAATTGGTGGATAAACTTGCATTCTCAGTTTTAATCCCAAAGGAGACATAATACCAGGTGATTTTTTCCTGTCTGCCTATGCCTTGGTGGGCACTTGGTGGAATAGTAGAAGTGCATACAAGCAGCACCAGAAATGACCTTCATAAAAAAAGACATTGATATCTCTTGTTCTTTACATTCTATGGTTTTTATTGCTAGCCAATCTTCATTCATCAAAATACCTGTTTTTGTAGGATTCATATGTGCTTTGTAAAGTATTCCAGAAGAGTGGGCCAGGTCCTAAAAATGGTGCACAGTACGGAGCACCTTTTAAGGAGGAAGATTGGGAAGATGACAAGATTCCTGCTGAGCCTTGTACTTCAGATGTTTTTCCAGCTCCACCTGGTAGGACTGATAAACCCAGCAGCTCAAATGCAATCAGAATGGTTGACCCAAGAAGCACATCTGACTGGACTTCAAGTGAACAGAGTCCATCTCCTATTCAACCTTCTGTTCAAAAACTGCCTTTGGATGAGCCAGATGACGAGGAGTTACCTGGTGAACCAAATCTGTCCAATGTATCTTCTATCAATTGGAGGCCTTCAGATCAGCTAAAAGCGAAACCGTCTAATACTTTTTCTGCTCTGCCTATACTACCTGAGGAGCAGAGTTGTTCAGTAGATACCGGCCTGGTCAACCCTGGTCCAGGTCCATCCAATGCTCAGATGTGTACTAATGAGATGGCTCTTGATGATATAGACGACGAGATGATTGGTCTATTTGCGCCATTCACGGAAGATACTTCATTGCTTTCTGGTGGCAATGAGCCTAATCAGGTGCGTATGTCTTAGTGTTTATAAATCTATTGAGATGAGCTTTAACATTCAAGTGCATGTCTGTCGTAGAGATGTAACTCTAGTGGGCGTTTAACACCGGAAAAGTGAACTTCATGGACATACGCCTCCTGATGTTTTGCTGAGTCTTCTCTTGTTGTCTATTCGACTGTTTGCATTAGTTTCTTCTCTCCGTTTTTCTTTAAATCAGAGCTTGACTAAGTATAGTTAAATGGAAGTTGCTTGTTGTTCGAGATTGGTTTGGGACAATATCAAAAGCTTGATACTGTTTGGATATGCTTGGTATGTCTTCTTTTAAGTTAAATGACAAGAGGTTAAGGATTTTCAACAAGGTTCTACCTGTAGTCAAAACTCATCTATTATATGGCTTCATCAGAGGGAGGGTTCAGGAACTATAGTTTTATTGCCTGTTTTGTTTCAGTTGCTTGCTTTTTACTTCTTCAAGATAGTGTACCATAGCTAATTGTATGACATTTATTGTATGTTTGGAACTTGTTTAATTATGTGGTTATTGATTAAGATTCCTCCTTTAGCAGAAGCTAGAGAACTTTCACCAAGAAGTAAATGCTCCACCTGCTGCTTGTACTGATGGGAATGATATATTTGACGGCCTTGGAGACATCGAATTCTGGGCAGGAGTAGGGCAGCTGGAACCTGATCTCACTGCAAGTGGTGGAGCTAATTATAGTCTTAACCCTGTGATCCTGCCACAAGAAGCACCACAAGATGCTGCCTATATGGAGCTCAATGATCTTGATATCCCTTTAAATCACCCTGCTGAAACCATTGGAACTGGACAACTGGTGCCGGGCTATTTGTGTACGCCATATAACTCCGACAATGGCATGCAGCAGCTTTGTTTTGGAAGCAATTCCTTGGGCATAGTTCAACATTTCGGCGAACATCATCTCCCGGCGCTTCCTGAAAGTTACACTCAACAAGTGAATCATCCTGACATGGTGAGACCTTGTTCTTCTTTTTTTGAGTGGAATGGAACTTATCTTTTCTTTGGTTTCCCATATCTTTACTAATTGATGTCAACTGCAGGCTTACAATTTTCAGAATAACCCAAATCAGGGTTATAATGCTGCGACTAATTTCAGTGTTAGCTCTTACAAGCAACCAGAGGACCGTAGGCTCGATAGCCAAAACCTGGAAAGAGGTAGATCTCATTTTTCTGATGACAATTCTGCTTGGTGGTAAAGCATTCATGTTAGATCTGATTGTCTACGCAAATGCGATTGTGGACAGCAAAATGAGATATAGGATATAAATATTGTGACTGGTCGTCAGACCATGTAATCTTATGTAGCCATGTGGCCTGTCTTGGCTGTTAGAGGGTAGGGGAAAAGATTCCTTTTCTCTGTATTTTCTATTTTAGGTGATTTGATCTTCTTACAATGTAGACGCTGTGCAGCATCTATGATGAGGTTACATAAACCTCTAATTTATGGTCAGTGGGGCTGCAGGTACTCGCTGCAGTCTTTGATGTGTTCTCTATTGTTTGACATGGTATCTCATATTGTTGTTTGTTTTGTTAACTTGTCTTCAGGGGTGCAGCAACAAAAGTTTTATTTGAGCATATTTGCTCTTTGTGATGGTTCCTTCTTACTTGTCAAGGCTGAGGTGACTCTTGGGGTTGATGGATGCACTAACGACGCCTTGTCAGTTATACTGGGAGAGCAAAGAAAGCTGTATTTGAGCATTTTTGCTTTTTGTGGTGGCTCCTTCATACTTGTCAAGGCTGAGGTGACTCTTGGGGTTGATGGATGCACTAACGACGCCTTGTCAGTTATACTGGGAAACCCTTCTTTTACTTTTACCCGTGTGTCAAATGTTGACAAGGCAGATTTTTCTAAGAAAACGCATGAAACCTTCTGTTTTGGGTTTAGTTTGGCTTTCATTCGCTTTTCATGCGTGGGGATGTTATGGTTGAATTCATTATGGGAGTTGTATCAATTTATTGTCTTTAAGATATTGCTAAACCAAGTTCAGTTTAATTCAAGTGGAACTCTTTTCATCTTCATTTTCATCTCAGCTATATAGCTAACTATGCAGTGCTCTGAGTTTAGTAGCACTTCCTTAAATGGTAGAAATGCATTACAGTCATAATGTTTAATCCAATTTTCCTTTCAGGTGTTCAGGTAAGTTTGTCATCTTTCTTTTAACCAAAAACATTGTTGAACTTGAGTCATCAACAAAATCTCTACCCCTGAAAGAATATGATGGTACAAGTTTCCTCTTCGTTTCAATTTTGTTTGATTCTGATAGATTTGATCCTCAGCCCACATATTTGGGTGGATTATGTCAGATGGTTGTGTAATCTATGGTCTACATAGATGCTAAGCTTCTGAGGATCTGTGTGTCATTTGAGTTCTCTTTGGAGTTCTTGATAGATCAGTCCATGTCCCAGTCTCCCAGGTAGTTTGTTGTTTATAAGTCGTATCGTAGTCTTAGTTCTGTTGGCCTTCAGCAGATGCTCCACAAATGGTGCTCTTTTAACTCGTCATGAGTTTGACATGAGCTACATCCATCTCTTGATAAGTTCATTTGCAGTCTTATCTTCTATGAAGATGCTGCAACATTGTGAATTTTGCCTCAGGCTAGGAAAATCACCCACTAATTGTAAGTAGGTTTGTTTTGTCATGTTTTTGAACTCTGGTAATGTATTGTATCTGCACTACAACTCTTCCACTTCTAAGTATTCCCCTACCACTTGGCAGGTATGCCAAATAATTGAGATCAGTAGAGAGGCTGATGAACTGTCTGCAGACTACAACCAGTTCCTGTAATCTGTGATTTTTAGATTTGTGTGCTGCTCTAAATCTGGCCGGAAATAGCCTCTCTACCTCCACGAGGTCATGATAAGGTTGAGTACATTCTACTTTTCCTAGACCTCACTTGTGGGTTTTCACTTGGTATGATGTTGTTATGATGTTGTTGTAATAGTCCGGTATACCAAAGCGAATAGTTAAATCTGTCTGTATATTGCATACACCTCACCCTTCCCAATAGTTTGACTATTGGAAATATTTTTTCCACTCCCAAGTAGGAGTAAGGTCTGTGTTAGTGCGTACACCTAACCCTCTCTATACGCCCATAGTTAAATCTGTCTGTATATTGCATACACTTCACCCTTTCCAATAGTTTAACTATCGGAAATATTTTCTCTACTCCAAGTAGGAGTAAGGTCTGTGTTAGTGCCTACACCTCACTCTCTCCAAACGCCCATAATATATTGGGCCTTCAAAATTTTATAGAATTAAGAATTGTAGAATCTCTTCTCAACTGAACTACACCTAGTTGCATCCATTTAACTCTAGATTTTTATTTCACTAGTCGAGAGTCTATCACGAACTTCTTTATAACGATCACTAATAGGCAGGGTTAGGTTTGTGTACACGTTACGTTACCTAAACATGTTAGGTCTTGAAAAAACTTACGTATTCCTTGTTTTTTTTCTCTATAATAGGTTTTGAAATAGAAAATTAATCACTACCAATAATTGTTTGTCACATCGAATCGGGTCAAATTAAAATTCTACCAGACTTAATTGATATTCTCCTTTTATTATTCCTTCTGTTTCATTTTGATTTAAAACACAAAATTTAAGAAAGAAAAAAAGAATTTATAAATTAATACGGATAAAACAATTGATTTTTTTACCTTCGTCTTTATTAATAATCACATGTGATATCGATAATGATTCAAATCATCTTTTTAAGTAAATCTAATCTAAATGCATGTGAATAAGTATAATATCAATAATGATTTATTTATAAGTTTTTGTCTAACCTAATTGCATGTGAGAGATCAATCGTGACGCTACGTAATTATAAAATCTACCAACCTTGTACTAATATTTTTATTTATTTAAATAACATAAAAATCAATCTCAAAAAAATTACAACAAACTATATGAAAAATCTTACACGTGTCCACTAAAAATGTTGTCCAATTAAGATTGAACAGTCGTGTAGTTGTGTTATTGGTTAATGTAAATTGCAATTGACACCTAAGCACTTCTTATATTTCTACTACTTTCGTCTGATTTTATATAAGTTAGTCTGACTTTACTCAAAATAAGAAAGAGAGAAAGAAATTTTGTGAAATTTACGGTCTAAAATAAGAGATAGGTATTGTATGGTTATAGATCATTACATCTTTTTAACTTTCGAAATGAACTGAAAAGAAAAATAAGTGATATAAATTGAGACGGAATAACAATTTGATTTTTATGTATAGAACTTTCTATAACTGAACATATTATTAGGTGAATAAATATAAAAATTGTACACGTGTCAAATATTAGCCGTCATTAAATTCCACGTAGTCTAAAATGTGGAAGATCTTATTTTGCCACGTTGCACTTTGTGGTGTTCTAATTTATACAAGCCTCATATTTATTTTTATTATAAAACATTATATTTCATTTATTTATTTTTTATTTTAAATTACATGAGACACCCTCTTAGTTTATGCTAAATTCAAATTTTACCTTTTTGTTTTAGAAATTTTGCTAACATCCCATGTTTTTACGTAGATGTGCACCATTTTGTAGTGGATTTAAACTTAAAAAGATGCAAATTTTTATTAATTTATGCGATGATATTTAATTGAACGTAAAAATTAAAATATAGAAATTTTGTATGACTATGAGACTATTTAATCACATCTATTATGTTTTCATAATTTCTACGTCTTTTGTTTGATAATTTTTAAATTTTTAAACTTTTTACATGACATGTTTAAGATCATAGTAAAGGATTTGATACAGTCTATATATCTTTAGTTCAAAATAATAAAATTCAAAAATTTTCTTTATTTTCTTAAACTCAACAAATGAACAAATTGAAACGAAAGAAAAAATATAGAAAAAGTGTGCAAGTATCCTCCTAGACTATGACCGAAATCCCAGAAACTCACCTTAACTAATTAAACTAAGGTCCTATTACCCCTGATTCGATTTTTTTTGTAATTTTGTGCATTTTTTACTTAAGTGACATCCAAATCTCTCACGCGCCTCAATTGCATAGAGTCATATAGTGTGCCACGTGAAACAAAAATTGTTCAAAATTACAAAAAAAACAGTTCAAGAGATAATATGACCTTAGCTTAGTAAAAGCGTGTCTCTGAAATTTCGTTCATATAAAGTTATTGCAATTTAAGATTGTATAGGGAAACTTATGTAATAATAACAAAATATAAGCCTCATTAATATAAAAAAACATCATTTTCTATAGATTTTACGAATCAATGTGTTTTCTTTTTCCTAACTATAATTATTCCACCGCCCCCACCAACC
>NC_028647.1:793778-843363 GCF_001406875.1 Solanum pennellii
ACCCCTTACTAATACTATATAAAGGTGTCTATAGAAATCTTGAAAAGCTATAAGAATAAATCATAAAATCTTTCAAAAATAAACTTTGGAATATTATTTTTTGTGGGCAAACAATATTATTCAACCATATTATATTATATTCAAATATAGCAAAAATTACAAAAATGGGAGGTTCATCAATGGTTCCATTAAACAGAACATCATCAATTGAAAATGAACCTAGAACTCTCAATCTCAACCAAATTCAGTTTGCTAGAGTAAGTTATTCTCTTTTCTTTTTTTTCGTTAACGATATTCAAGATTTAATATAAATATATTCGATTTAATATATGTGTCGATAGCAATATTCTTACATTCAATTTTCTTTTTTCCAATACAAAATTGATAAATTTTACTTCTATTATTTTAAATTGAAGTCTTAATTAATGGTTCTTGATTTTTGAATTGCAGGATACAGCACTTTATCTTATTAATACAAGAGGTTTAGAAGAAGCAATGAGAATTTTCACTGAGGTAATTATTTTCTATAATCTCAACCCTTTAATTACTCACAGTTGGTTTGAAACATCGATTTTTACTTAATGTATTTTTTCCATACGAAGTTTGTGAATAAGTGATTGTCTGATAATGAGCCAGGAATATCCGTCTTTCTCCTAAACAGGATGGATTGAACTCATAATTCATTAGATTGCTTTTTATGAATGTCAATTAAGTATCGTAAGTGTTTAAGCCATACAAACCTTCTTTTTTTATCCGCTTCACAATCGTATTCTATTCAAAAATCCGTAAACAAAATATCTTTCTTTTGAGTCAAGTCTGTCCAGCTGATTTAATGCGGTTTATATTTTTTGTATAGTTTGTAGGCTATTCTATTGTGGGGTTTAGCGGTTTTGAGTTATGCGATTTTTTTTAATAAAACTAACGTCGTGTAGAAAAATAATTTTAATTTTAATAAGTATATTACTTAAACAATTTTTTTATTTAAAAAAGTGAAAGAATTGTTATATAATATTTATGAATACCTAACTTTTGGTTTACGTGTTCTATTTTTATTTTACCATAATTAGTGGTATTATTCTAAGTTAATTAAGGGTCTTTTGTTTATGTTACGTAGTGTATTTGCATGGCGCAATTGGATTGCCTGATGAAATTAATTAATTAGTTGTACCACCTTTATGTTGGACCTATCATTATAAATAGGGATTTAATTAAGTTCATAATATTTTAAATATAATTTATTTTTAAGAAATCCAATAATAGTATAATAAATAGTGAAATATAAATTCAGATATTAAAGATATAATGAAATTTAACATTTGAAGAGATTAAATTTATAAAATTTTGAACTCTTAAATCTAATTCGTATCTATTGGTTGATATAAAGTTGGTGAACAGTAGATTTATGTAATAATTTTTTTAATTAGGTGTAGAGTCGTAAGAATGAAAGAAATAGAAATATCTTGAAATTTTTATCTAAATAAATTTTTGAATTTGTGCATTAACGTTTTATCGAGGGTTGTTTTAAGGTGAGAATGGTTATATTTTGCGCTTGAATTTATTATTAAAAATAAAAGTGTGTTACATAAATTGAGATCGAGACTGAAAGTATCGAGTTTAGCTTAGCTTTTACCCATCGGTAAAATATAAATAATTTTATATTATCATGTCATTTTTGTATAATTTTCTAACCTTTTATTTTAATTTTGTGTTCAATAGGGATTGGAACCAGTTTCTCAATGTGTACATGACAAAGAAGAAGTTATCATGGAATATGCTAATGAGGAATTAGAGAATTTATCAAATCCTTCAAGGATTAATCCAGTAACTAGAGACATTGCTACTGCTCCGTTTTAGTTTAAACATAAACAGTTCGATATATGAAGCATTCTGAATGAAAAAAATAATCGTCTAATCAAGAGGTGCGATAATAACGGGAGGCTTTTAGTTTCAAAAGTTTGAAACTATAATTTATACAGTGTTTTTATCGTTGTTTTAAGACTTTTTTCTTATGCTACTTTCGAATGTATAAATTAATTTAGTTCTAGGTTTTGTGATATGTATCACAAGAAAGAAGAAGTGTAGGAAGGCTCTTCGTTCTATAGGTTTTGGGTGTTCTTTCATTCTTTTCAACTTTTTTTTAACGAAGTACATATTTAATGCTTTATATAGAACATATTGGAGGTCGTTTGGTTGAAATTAGTTATGTTGAAATTTATATATATATATATATATATATAATAATATAATAAAATTACTTGATGAATATATTTATATGTGATATTGAACTTGTATCTTATGTACTATTATCTTGATTTTGTTTAGTTTAATATTTATGAACGTACTTGCAAATTGCAACTTCCATCATTTGTCTCGTTATTTATAATAAATAATATACATCACGATAAAATATACATTTGATATAAACAGACTTGAGATGTAAATTGAAGTGTAAAACATATTTACTTGTAAGTGATAGTGATGTTTGAGTCAATTTTTGTACACCTCAATTAAATTTACGATTCTATCGAAGATATCAATGAACTTGTAAGTAGTGGTCGAGTCAATTTTTGTACACCTCGATTAAATTCGTGAAAATCCACTCTTTCTATCAAAGATATCAATGGAACTGTTCTGGGTTCCCACTTGGGCCTATTTACAACTCTCCCTTGAACCTATTTCACTTTCTAGGGAGCTGTTGACTAATGACCTGGGAATGTGTGATGCCTGGGAAGCATGAGTAACCCTTCGCGTACGAGATAGTAGTTACAGGAGATTGATCGGTTGGGGTCGAGTGATCACTGGGGTGCGACTACCCCGCTTCATGTCATGCTCCCTTCAACACACAAGTAACATGGCAATCCTGACTAAATTGCTTCAGCGATTATACTACTGATGCACCATGTGTTGAGAGCCTGCAAAAAAGTGACATCCTCTCATGGTATCAGCACAAAGATTTACACTTCCTCAGCTTATATCAGAGAAATTACTCTTAATGTAATTGAAAAGAACCACAAGAGCAGCAAGATGGGATGGTTGATTCATGGAAAACAAGAAAATACAAAAGCAAGGGACTAATGGATACCTATAGATGTGGAAGAACCAAGAAGCAATTGTGAACGAACAGAAGCAGACATCTATAGCAGATTGATGTGCAGAACATACACGAAGCGATCTCTTAGGCGACTGAAACAGCACAATCGAATTTATAGTAACATTTGATGCTCTCCACAAGATGGTCTTAGGCCAAGGTGGCTCTGCCACTTTTGTCTAATCTGCACGAACACTCCCCGTGGCTGAAGTAGGTTTTGGCTTTTCAAGTGAGTCCGCTCAATCATACAAGGGCATGGAACCAAACGAAACTGTTTAGGGGGACAGTGCAGTCTTGGACTTATCTGCTATCCTGTGGCAGGAGAAGTTTTGAGGCATTAGGATCAGATCACACAATGTGTTTTCAATCTATGACAATTGACAACAGGACATCTAGAGATTTAGGTAGTTGCTTATGTAAGTAAGAAAACTATTTTAAAAAATAACTTGCACTACAAACAAAAGTATATCAGAAGCAGTGCTTGAGGAATACACAGACCTCTGGAAAAAAGAAGGAAAAACTAGTTATTTTCCTTCCAATACCAATCAACATGGATGTGAAGACAACAAAACAATTATCAAACTACTTCTAAATTTTCATTAGTCTACAAATCAAAATCAAATCACTTTTAGTCAAAGCACAGAAGTCCTTCATTCAAATGCATAACCTTTATATTTTTTTTCCTGATAATTAGAGAACTCATTGATACTTCACCATGATTGTATGATCAGAAAATCTAGCCAACCCTCAGCAAGTTGGCATTTCCATTTTACGCCAAAAAGCAAAAGAAAGCTTGTAAAAAAATCACAAAGAGAAAATTTGACCCTCAAAAACGGTTCTTTATCCCTATTAAACGTTCCGCGCTTTGTTGCTTCCCGAGAAAAAAAACAAAAAGGGGCCAACTTCCACTTTGTTAATCTCTGCCTCACTATTGTCTTGGCTACTGTTCTAGGAAGATGCAGAATGTTGCATACATCAATAAATAGTTCAAATGCAAAATTACCATGAAATAATGTGGTCCTCAATTCATCCTCTCCGTGCTTCCTGCACATGACCACCAACACACATGACACAACAATGCATCTTCTCCTTCATAAGTTATCTATTATCAAGATAGTTCCCCCTGCAGACACAACCAATTGAAGACGCCTATAGCTTGTGTGGTGCTTAAAAACTACTTAGTCCTGGTAATTTAACTAAATTCAATATTTGAGCAATAAAGGAGTTCTGCTGAAAAAGATTGTCATCTATAAGGGATGATACTGTAGCTTTCAAATTCTTTGTTCTTTATATGGAATCTGTAGCTCTCAATTATTTTTTTTGATAACCGTGGTGTTCAGATCAGCTTCCACGCACTTTGACTAATTCCACAGGGTATTTGCTACTTTGCTATTGCTACCTTCCACCAGCATGAGTAGCTTTCAATTTTAAACCTCTTATGAATCTTAATGATGTTTTTTAAAAAAACTAATGATTTAGAGTTAAACGAAAAAAAGACTCGCAATCCCTTGCAAATCAACTATATGGAAATAATTGAAAACAAAACATGTTGTCTACAATTGTCGAATGTCCTATATTTTGAAAATTCTATGCCACCACATTCAATATGTCCTTAATTTCATAAGTTGACCACCTTTTCCATACCAATATATAAATTATAGATGAAAAGAGCTCAAGAATCCTTATCCATCTTGGGTATTCACAGCATCTGGAACAGACCTATAAGCTGACACTACCTTCCTTTCAAAACCTAATACATACCATCTTCACCCCTGTTTAAAACTACATGCTTCCATTTATGGAGCTGCAATATTAGCTCCAATCAACTCCTAAAACTCCTTACATTAAGCACCCAACCCCTAAGGCTGTGGCCTAGTGGTCAATGTTTTTTTTAAATCAAACTTGAGCTCGTGCCTCTTTTATTTATTCAATAAAAAGAATACAGTACAAATCCTCCTGGCCCAATTTTCAAAAAGGAAAGTAAGCTGACTATCCTCTTTCTAAAATTAAACCTATTCCCAATTCTTTCCCTAAATGGTTAAAACCATGAGGTCTCAGATTATTCTCAGTGGAGACAAAAAAAAATAAAAAATAGGTGATTCTTCCCATCTGTCCTAGCCTTGGTGGACAGAGTTACCAGGTACTTGTTGCTGGTGGGAGGTGGCAAGTATCCTGTGGAATTAGTCAAGCTGTGCTTTCCTATATCACATCCTTCATCTAATTTGTTTGCATATCTAAGAAAATCAACTTTTCTCTATGCAATTTGGTCAATTTCTCAAAGTGAAAAGGCAGAATTTCAGTGATTTTAAGGACAACTTTCTTTTTCCAATAAAAAAACAAAAGGAACAGAATCTATTGCACATAATCTATCAGGAATTCCCAATCTAGCAGAAATTTGTCCAAGCTACAAATAGTTTAAGAATATAAAACATGGAACTTTTCCGGTTTATTTATAGCTTAATTCTTGAATGGGTTGAACTGGCTCCATAAGTGAGGAGAAAAAGTTAGAAAATCAGTTCAACTAGAAAGTCATTCTTTTCCTAGAGCAGCAAGTAAATGAGCTAAATTAGGAAAAGCTAAAAAATATGACAGAAACAAACACAAAATTAGGGAGGTGCCACAGAAAAAAGTACACTACATGTATCAGACAACCATACAAACATTACCATAAAACCATCCACCAGCTGCTTGGTTCCTTGATCTTCCCAGAATATGCAACTAACTCAAAGCACAAGGAAGTAATCTGGACCCACAATAACGAACCAGTTTCTAGAAATCAAAAGCAAAGGCAGAAAAAAAAAGAAAAATCAATATATGTTAGCTCCAAGAGGGAATGAGAGTGATATAAACGATGAGAAATTTCATGAGAAAGTATAATACAGATAAGTCACGAGAACATGAAACAATGGTACTTTTTAGGACAGGTACTGGAACTGTGAAACAAATTATAAAGCCCCATCAAAACTCATACAACTTCAAAAGATTATACGGTGCATAAATTATTAATTTGGCCATCATTTTACAAGTCAAGGCTGATCAAGGACAAGGAAAATATTGCATGGCATGATATTTTATGTATATGCTGGTTTGAGGTGGCACACAAATCTATCAGCACTTTAGTTCCAAGACAACTGCTTAAGATTGAGGACAATGCAAGAGCACTAAATCACTATCCTGATAAATGGATCAGAAAGAAAACAGGAAAAAGATAAAAGAAGACATGGTTGTCTAATGATATTGAAAAAGTAAAATCATACAATCAAAGATAAATACTGAAGGCCATGCAAGAAGATGACACAAGAAGTTCAAAAAAGCAATAATGCATGGTTGTGGCAACATGCTGAAACTGGTTAAAATTATAATGCAAGCACCTATTATTTCAATCTCCAATACTAGGATGACAGCCCTACCTCTTAGAAATCACACATAAGAGTTTTAGCATTTTGACTCAACCCTTTTTTTTCGAAAAACAAAGGAATCAGCAAAAAGGCTATAATTGAGAAGAATCATTAAGTTTCAAAGATGATAATCTAACCCAATTTGCAGGTGCTGCCTTGACTCCATTGTGTCATTAGAAAATCAGGCAGATATATGTGCTTTTCAAATGTCCAACTGTGCTTGAGCTAGTATATAGCTGTGTTGCGTTAAAAATGTGAGGTAGAAAAAAGTCCAACCAAATGAGTGTGAACTTTGTGCCAGGTCAGTTCATTCTTGGTTTGCACTTGCTGATCTCTGGGGAAGTAAATTCACTAAAGAAGTATATGTAACTTCATCTAAACCAACTCCTGTATGGGAAATATGATCTAAAAGTGAAAAGGCTTCTTGTATTTCCCCTTCCTTTAAAAGCCCCTTTGTCAAAACGTTATAGGTGACCGAATCAGGAGTATTTCCTTTCTGTACCATCTCGGCGAAATACTCCTTAGCTTCTTTAACTTTACCAGCTTGACAATAACCATCAATAATGACTGTATAAGTTATTTTATTAGGTTGTATATTGTGTGATAACATTTCCTGCAAAATGCTCCTCGCTTTATCCATCTGACCTAACTTACAATATCCACCTATCAATGCAGTATAACAAACAACATCAGGTAGAACTCCCTCCTTACGCATCCCATCAATAAGGTTCTCAGCATCTTCAATAAGCCCAATATTGCTCATGCCATGTATAAGAGAGGAATAAGTGACAACATTTGGTAGAATACCTCTGCTTCTAATGTCATCGCGAAGTTTAAGGGCTTCTTTCACATTTCCATTTCTACAAAAAGCTGCAATAAGAGTGTTATATACAATTAAATTTGGGGCTAAGCCTTGTCTGAGCATCTCATGGAAAATGTCCCTGCCCTTGTCAAGTTGGTCAGCTTTGCACAAACCATTAATTAAGGCTCCATAGGTATAAATATCGCAGACAAGTCCCTTGCTTCGACATTCATCCCAGAGCAACAACGCTTTATCTATTTTACCCTTCTCACCAAGCCCATGCAGCAACACATTGTAAGTTGATACATCAGGTGCAATTCCTTGCTTCACCATTTCTTCTCTCAACATAAAGGCGCCATCCAAGTTTCCCTCTTTGCAAAATGCACATATAAGAGTGTTATAAGTCATGCTATCTATTTGAACACCACTTCTTAACATTGTTTTCAACAGCCGAACAGCCTCTTGTATGTTACCAGCTTCACAAAGTCCGTGAATTAGAGCATTTGAGGTAACTGTATTGGCAGTGAGCCCTTTCATTAGTAGCATATGCCAGAGCTCAACTGCCTCTGAATGTTTTCCTTCCTTGCAAAGCCCACTAATTAATGTGGTCAGCAACCCATCATTTGGCCTCAAACGTCTTAATGTCATTTCCTTAACAAACCGTAGTGCAGCAACAAACCTAGAATTCGAACACAGTACAAGGATAACATTACTGAATGAACCAGGATTTACACCCAATCCATGTAATAACATCTCTTCTAAGAATTCTTCAGCTTGACTAGCTTGATTTACCTTGCAGAAACCTTTGATCAGTGAATTGTAAGTAGCTGAGTTGGGAAGAATTCCTTTTGTTAGCATTTCATTCCTAACCTTTAGAGCTTTCTGAATATCTCCTGCTGAGCAATAACCATTAATGATGGTATTATACAAAACCTCGTTCGGAACAAGCCCTTTGTTTGACATTTCTTTCAACACACAATCAGCTTCATCAAATTTCTCAAGTTTCATCAGACAATTAATAAGCATGCTATACGTGACAATACTTGGGTTAACACCATTTAATATCATTTCTTCCTTTAGTAGGAATGCGTCTTCTAAATTACTAATCTTGCAAAGCCCGTGAATGAGGTTATTATAAGTGACAACATTTGGCACAATACCCATGTTTTCCATCTTCCGAAATAACTCCTTTGCTTCCTCCACCTTCCCCCCTTTACAGAAAGCATTGATCGCGGTGCTAAACAAGTAAACATCTGGTTTAACACCGTCCTTCAAAATCTCAAAAACCTCATAACTCTTCCAAAGCTCATTCTCTTTCACAAGAGAACTCAACAGAAAGTTGCAAGTTTTCAAAGAGGGATACACTCCCCTACTTGCCAACGACCTGAACACATCCAATGCAGCATCAAAACCAACACTTTTGAATTGAGTACAACACAAATGAAGCAAAAGATCAAAAGTCCTAACAGCAACACCAAAATCCGAGACACCACTTAACTCCGCTAACGAAACAGCAACCTCTACATGCTTTTGTTGTAAACTATCAAACAATGCAGGTAGTTTCCCATCAATTAACCTAATCAAAAGCAACCTAGCTGGAGCATCATGATTCGAAGCAATAAGCAAACGAAGCAAAGTACAATAAGATCTAACACTAAAACTAAAACCACAAGTACCAGAGGCTACGTGGAAGAATTTCAAAACATTCAATGGTTTCAAAGACGAATAAATTTCCAAGAAAATAGCATCAAACTGTTGAGGAGTCAAAAGGGTCAGTAAATCTTTAATCTTTAACGAATCTACAGGTGGGTTTGAAAGAACTGAAACAACCCACTTCCGCAAATTCAAATCTAATCCCTTTATCTGTTTCTTTTCTGAGCTGCGGTTAGGCTTATTTGAGTCCCCTTTCTGTAATGGTTCACTGATTTGATCTGAAGAAGCAGTATAAATCACACAAGTTAAAGGACGTTTGATATGTGAAAATATAGCTATAGTTTTGGGAATTTTCAATCTTCTTACGTCCATCTATCAATATTGTACGCATGTGTAAGAGAAGAAAAATGGGTTTACGACAGAGATGTAAGTAGAAATGGTGGTGATGAAGCCATGTGTGTAGGGAAGAAGAAAGGCCACGAAGATGGAGTTTAACTCACAGGGTTTTGCCTTCGCTAGTTTGATCGGAGACCGCAGACAATTTGGGAGCTTTTGGGCTGATAGAAAAGTCAAATTAGGCCCAATATTGAGTTTTTTTGGGCTAAGAATATATATTGGGCCAACAAATGTTGTAAGTCTTGAAAATATTTAAAAGTTAGGAACAATGATAGTTCGAGGTTTATTTATCAGATATAGTGATAGTTTGTATAATTACGATTCATACGTTGTATAGAACTTTGATTGTTTGTTAACAAAGAGAAGAGTTCATTGTTTAGGCCCTATTCTGGGTCTGTACTGAAAGCGACAGTGATATTCTTACCGTTTGTTTTGTATCTTTTTGCTTCAAATCTATTGGATATATTGTATCTATTTGTTCAACCTAATTGTATCAACACATATCAGAGTTAAATTCGGCTTAAACTTCTATTTTACGAAGAAAGATAGGAAATCCTCTATCCCCAAGCCCCTTTACTAGGTTGGGCAAGCTTTTTGATGTCTATACTTCAAGAAATTGTTGGTCGGGAGACAGTTTTAATAATTCGATTGTTCGACTTCTGCTTTTAAATTTTCTTTGAGAAATCCATCAATTTTCACTTTGCATGTGCACAAAGATATCCTCAAATTCAAGATATGAACTTCTCAATGATATACTAAATTTTTAAAGACATCACTCATTAAAACTAGTAACAATTTTTCAAAATCCGTAATTTGAATATATATATATATATATATATATATATATCATTTTGGTACAATATTTTAATTAATGTGATTAAGTTAAACCACTACTTATGATAGTTACTTCCAAAAGGATCAAATACTAATGTGATTATGTGAATAAGTTAAATCACTACTTATAATAGTTACTTCCCAAAAGGACCAAACACTAATGTGATTATGTGAATAAGTTAAATTACTACTTATGAAAGTTATACTTCCCAAAAGTTTATTATAATCCAACTGTATGGAACATTATTTTTTGAAAACTCATCCAAGCCACAATTTTTGAAGAGAATGTTTCCCTTTGGACATATATACTAACATTTTGTTGGAGTAGATAACAAATATCTTATCAAATTAATTATGACGTACGTAAATTAATTTAAACTTCATAATTATTAAGAAAACATAATTTTCTTTTTAATTTATTTAAATATTATTCATTATATTTTTTTTAATTTATTCCTTAGAAAAAAATATTTCATTTGTCATCTAAGATTGATCAAAATAGAATATAGCCTTCTTCCCACTCATTATGCACCCACTAGGCTATAAAATCAAAAAGGCAACAAGTAGATCTGTCAATTACTTATTAAATAAATATTCAAAATCTCCTTTTCCCCTTTTTTTCTATTAGAAGATGAAAGAAATAACTACTTCCTTCCTTTCATCTCAATTTATAATAATATGAATCAACAAATATTTAAGAATAAACTTTTCATTTTACTTTTAAATTTTATGTGAAGTTAGAACGAGACTTTTAAGGTAAAATTATTATCATCTAATTAAAAAGGTCATATGTTGAAGCAATTAGCTCTCGTAAATATAAGATACGATAGTATATAATAATTTTTTAATGATTAATATTTCCTTCTAATTTCGTATATAGTGACGACTTAAGCACCTTTTCCAAAGAGATTTTTAACGGTAAAGTTATTATCAGGTTATCAAGAGGTATGATTGATATACATAATTTGTTATTGGTTCAATTTTTTATCGGAGTATGCGTATAGTGATAGCTTAGTGTATCTGAAAAAAAAAAAATTCAATTTCACAGCTCACTTTGCCAGTATCTATACTGTTGCTTTTGCCGTCAGCTTCACAAAGCATCAGAATCTCTTCTCTACCAATACTTCGCCCTAGAGAAGAACATGGCGATGCCCATTTCCCAAGAAATGTAAAGTTTCCACATTTCTACATATCGGATCAAACTGAGTACTCTGTAAACTGTGTAGTTCTTGAACCATTCGAAGGTTCAAACATACATACTGTCGTTCTGTATCTTTTAAGCTTTTTACCCTCGAAATGCACGACCCAACGCGCCTGAAATCTCAACCCCACCACCACAATCGCCGACGTGAACCGCCGTCACATCATCGCCGAGCTTGGTGTTGCTCATTTACTGTACCACCACATAGTCCGGAGAACCCAGCTGTAGTTCCGGCTCAAAATCCCAAGAAGACCCAATCTTTTCTAAAACCGGAAGTACCCACAAAGTCTTCTTCCAATTCCTTATCTTCTTTCCCTAATTCTCCTCAAAACCCCTCCAGACTGACCCGAATTGACCCACGTCGGATCCTCTCACCGGGTCGGGTTTCTCCGATTGATTCTATTGACGAAACCCTAAACCCAACTGGCCCGGTTAGTTTCCCTGAGATACCCAAGTCGCCGACTCCGGTTGATTGTGAGCAGCAAGCTAGTGGTGGGGTTGGGGTTAGGGATGATTGTAGTTTGGGGATCTTTGATGTGAGGTTGAATCTGAAGGGAAAGAATGGTAGTGGCTTAGTGTTGGAGCTTAGCTCTGAGGTTCTTAGTACCAATAGTTCTGTTTTTGCTGATTTGATTGCTGACTATCGGAAAAATTCGAGGGGTTTCTGTAGGATAGAGGTGCCTGATGTGGAGAATTTAGGTGTTTTTCGCGATACAATTGAGCTTATGTTTGAGGATGATATTCCTCGGAAACTTCTCAGGGTGGGTGCTTATCGCGCCATTGATGTGCTCGAGGTAATCTTCTGAAGATCTATAATTTATACTACATCAATCATTTCAAGTGTTCCCAACTTTTTTTATTTGGAAAGCATTAGTAGGTGTTTATTAGACTAAGATAGAAATGCTGTGAATTAATTAAGCTTTGTTTCCGAAAAGGTGATGAATAATTTGGTTATCAAATTTGTCAAGTCAATATAGGTTAGTTAATTTGGAACAGTGGAGGTAATTGAGTTACTTAAAAACCGAATATTTGTCAAATGACTATTAGGTATTGGGGTGTATTGATGGTGATTCCTGAATGAATTACTTGTTTATTTGAGACTGTGGAACTCCTCATATGTTTTTAAGCAGTGGGAATAGTATGTAGACACCTCGTGATAAAATTGGCGACGTATGTCGTGTTTGAACACTAATTAGGCACACAGACCTTAGCAGAACAATTGGAAATAGCACGGTTATTCTTAAATAATTACTTGTTCATCTAAGAATATGGAACATCCCACATGTTTTATCAAATATTGAAGAATATGTAGATAACTTGAAGAAGTTAGCATCTTATATTCCATGTTTGAAGGCTTATTAGATAAGCTGCTAAGGTTGGAACAACCACATAGACTCATTAGAAATTGCATGGTTGGTTCAGTTTACTGAGGTTAATTCTTGCACTGCTAGTCCCTTGAAACCCCAAAGTTCTTTCCGGCATATTTATGGTACAAAGCTAATTCAGTGTTTTTAATAGAAGTCTGACTATTTCCTTAAGTCTAGTGTATGGCTGGGACCATTCTCTTATAGGTAAAGTTCTATAGTAAACTTCCTCTTCTTTATTCTTGAACAAATTTCTAATTGCTCAATGAAAGTTGCAAAGCTCTTAAGGTGGTGCAACCTCAGTTACTCAGTGTGATATAATGCTGCCGTCCGACATGTCTGCTTTGCTGTATTCTTTTCATCATCCAGTTATATCTCCAACCTCTCAAAGTCTCATGAGGCTCTATAGTCCCGTAGCTTTCAGGATGCATACTAAGGTGCCTGAAATGGCCAGAGCTTTACAAAACAATGGAGCAAGTTTGTTCTACATAACTGATACCTGCAAAAAGCCTTTAACTGTATTTGATGTGGGTCTTTCTAACTTTCTGAAGCGGGTTGATCTCTGTTTTCCTAATTGTGGAAGCAAAAACTTATATAACTTTTCTCTAACATGGAGAAAAAATTTGTAATAATTTTCTCTAATTTCTGAATATTAGTTATAATGGAACTGCTAAGTTATGTCATGTAGGAAAAAGCCAGTAAAACCTGTAAATACTTTTGGTTGGTATGTTATCCCAGAATGCGTGTGCACCCTTTTGTTTCTTTAGTCTTCTAAATGCCCTATCATATCAGTCCTCTGGTCAAATTTTGCATTCTACTAATTTTTCTGCTGAATGACTTTTAAGTATTAAAAACTGCTTGAGATTGCTATTTCTGTTACTAACTGAATTCAATGTGAAAGAGGGTCCATTTCTATTGAGTGTCTTTGTTTTGTAATTGTTCTTATCTCGTGGAATTTCGGGTCTCTTTTTCCTTGTTCCACCATTGGTTTTACATGGCGCTTGGTAGCCAGTTTAAGCTTTTTCTTCCCCATCTTCTTAGGGTACTGAATTGTTGTACATACAGTGAAGATCCTCTTTTATTGAATCGAGAAATTTGACCTTACATCTTCCATAAAAGGAAGAATGTTCATTGTGTGATGAACTCTATGGGATCGATTGACAGGACGCATTAGAAAGTCTAATGCATGTATCAGTTATGTTATTATTTGATCTTTTATTTGGTAGGATTTTGAGCCTATATAACTAATATATGTATTGGATATCTACACTATTCAGTATTTTAGGGTGTATAACTAATACACAGCAAACCATGGTACTAGCAATTTATACATGGATAAATATGGGTAAAGAAAATATTACTCTTGATACACGAAACCAAACAGTGGATAAGAAAATTCTAGTATTACTAATACACCCTATTCAGTACTATTATATACACTCTACCAAACAACTCCTATTGGTTTTCACACAATAAAATACACGCCTGGTTGTTTGGCTAGTATTTGACTTTTCTCTCTTCCCTGTCTTCAACTTGTCTTGGTGGTTTCATGCTATCCCTGGTTAATGTTTAGGTATCAGCTGGAATCAAATTCAACCGGAGTGTTTTATCGTGTTTGAAGTACCTTGAAGCTGTTCCTTGGACTGAGGAAGAGGAAGAGAAATTGAGAAGATTGTTTAATAAAATGAAGTTTGATCATGAAACAGCTAGAGACATTTCGGCCAGACTCTATGCTCTAGATATGACAGATTCCCAACAGACTTTGTCTAAGCAGCTTGTTTGGTCTGTGACCACCTGCATTGATGCCAATTCAAGAAACGAGCTAAAATCCTTAGTCAAGGGTCTCCTGTGCAGAAGCTCAGTCTATGAAAAGGACTGCTCTGATCTGAACAAGGTGGATATATTTGCAATATGCCTGTCTTGTATAAGTTCACTTGTTAGTTTGCTTGAGGAGGCAACTGCTACGAGTCCATCTGTAAAATTGGCTAAGAAAGAAGACCGGACCTTGATTGACCGCATATCTAAGCAGGTTGACAACATCATATGGCTGCTTGAAATTTTGCTCGATCACCAGATGGCAGAGGACTTGGTGGATATATGGACCAAACAAAGTCAGTTGCTTGCAATGCATAAATGTGCATCTCCATTGGTCAGATATGAGCTTAGCCGGGTGACCGCTATGCTATTCATAGCAATGGGCACTGGGAAAATGCATTGCCGCTCTGAAGCAAGGTCGGGGCTTCTTCAGACATGGTTTAGACCAATGCTGTTGGACTTTGGATGGTTACAGAGATGCAAAAAAGGCCTAGACATGAAGGCATTGGAGGAAGCGATGGGTCAAGCACTCCTTACTCTTCCTTTGAAGGAACAATATGCTCTGTTTATGGATTGGTTCAAGTGTTTCTCTAAGCATGGTACTGAATGCCCTAACCTAAGCAAATCATTCCAGATATGGTGGCGACGATCGTTCTTGAGAGGCTCTGAAACTCATGCCAGTGAATCTAGGTAGAATTGCTTGTATTTTTAGTCCTGTTTTCTTTCTAGTGGGAATGCTGTAACTTGGGCAATCTGAAACACTTGGGAAGTCAATAATGTAGATTTACTAATTGTTGTGAGAGGAAATGGAAATCCAATTCAGTATATATGATGCTTTTACCATGATAGAGGATCTACTTCTCTTCAAGCATAAATACATAAGGGTATTGGTATTGCTTTTACCCTTAGATGCCTAGAATTCATGTGTACACTTATGTTAGTTTTTTTCTTCTGATTATTTGCAGATAAAGCCCTTCATTGTTTGATTTTGGGACTATTGACTACTTTACTAACTGAATGGTTTAGCTTTTAAAAGCCTTCCCATTTATGTAATCTTTAATTCCTTGTATTCTTTTAAAGCTAGTCCTTGTTAAAAATCAAAAAGGAAAAAGGAAAAGTAAAAGAGGGAGTGTGTTGCACATTGCAAAGAATCTACACAGGGAGAAATGACTTGCAACCCTGTAAATCATCTCTAACAAGCACAGAAGACTAGATGAATAAGTAGAATATTTAAGCTGTCAACTTTCTCAATGAACAATTCAGAAGAATGAAGGTCATTTAACTCGGCGAATAAGAGAGAAATCTCATGCATCAGAGGTTGAACAAAAAACTTTCTTGTTTAAATAAGAAAAATGGCATTAGAAGTGCTTGATGTTATTAAGAATGTCTGATAAGAACTTACAAATAATATCATTAAAAGTTGGCTGGTTACAACTTACAAGTGCTTGGATGTTAGATTTTCGCCTTTGGAATAAGACTTGGCTGATGAGTTCCAATTTCTCATAAACGCGATAGTCCTGGTGTATCCACCCCACATTTTGGATTCACAGATCCAGCTTCCAGGTTCTGTCAAATGCTCAAATTACTGTCACTCCACCCTTCTCAGACTCCATTTTGTGGGACTACACTGGATATATGTTGTTGTAATCACCAAGAATCCCCAATTGATTACAACTACTTGAATTGTTAGATTTAGACACCAGGGTTAGACTTGGCTGCTCAGTTGCATCTTCGTATAAATGCAACTGGTTCTGTTGCATCCTCCTGCAACTGGATTCACTAACATCCTGCTTCGGGTACTCTCAATGCTTGAGGAACTTCTCAAGATTACAAATCTCAATCACCAATAATCTCCACATGAGCAGATACCTTCATTGAAGTGATGATAACGGTTAGCATCTCTAACATAAATTTCTCTCCCTTCAAAGCTGGAGATGAATTTGATAAAGGTATGGCAGTCACCACAAATTCTAAGGTTCTTAATGACTCTTAGAGGAGTCCCTGGGTTAGTGTTCAAAATTCCTAAAACGACAGCCAACTTCTCACTATGCCCACACAAGATCAACTCCTTATCCTGTTCTTCAACATCTTGCAAAACAAATTCTGTATCATGTGAAACACCTGTATTCTTCATGTCCATGCTTAATTTTCGCAACTTTTCCATAATCTGTGGCATTTGAGGATGTAAATCATCTCCTGCTAATAGCATGTGTACTTTGTTTTTGATTTCAATCCAACTACATCCCGGATTTTTACTCAAGCCCACATGTTTCATCATGTCCCTTACCTTGTCTACTTCATTCCATCTGTTGTTAGACGCATAGATATTGGATAGTAAGATGTAGTTTCCAGGATTCTTGGGTTCAATTTTAAATAGTTTATCAGCAGCAATCTCACCCAAACTCATATTACGATGTGTTCTACAAGAACTCAGTAAAGCACCCCAGACACATGCATCTGGTTCAATTGGCATTGTGGAGATCATATCATAGGCTTCTTTAAGCTTTCCTGTGCGACCAAGAAGGCTGACCATACAAGCATATTGCTCTACTCTGGCCTCAAGTCCATGAATTCTAGACATAGAATCGAAGTAATGCTGCCCTTGCTCTGTAAGGCCTGCTTGACTGCATGCAGATAAAACACTCGTGAAACTAATGAAGTCAGGTTTCTGCCCACTTCTTTGCATTGAGTCGAAGATCTCAATAGCTTCCTTAGCCTTACCATGCATTGCGTATCCACTGGTCATTGCATTCCAACAAACCAAATTACGTACTGGCATCCTGTCAAAAATGACGCGAGCCAACTGAATCCTTCCACAATTGGCATACATATCTATTAATGCACTACTGACATAGAAATCATCTGAAAACCAATTTCTCAAAGAGAAGCAATGTGTTGCCTTTCCATGTACTAGTGCTGCAATATTGCCACATGCGGGAAGCAAACAAGAAACAGTTACAGAGTTAGGCCTCACCCTAGCCAACTGCATTTCTCTAAAAATCTCTAGCGCTTCAAGGTCTTTGCCATGTTGCGAGCAGGAAGAAATCATCGAAGTCCACGAGACTACATTCAATTCCTTCACTTTGAGCTTTAACTTTTTGAAAACTTTAAAAGCCTCATCAACAAGACCATTCCGTGATAGCCCAGCAACCAAAGCATTAAAACCACCCAAATCTATTTCCTCTGCCCCTTCAAACACTCGCGACATCTCCGAAGTACACCTACACTTCCCATACATATCAATTAACGCGCTGATAATACAGTTATCAGACTCAAAACCCATTTTAATGACATGACTATGAACTTGAACACCCAACTTGAGATCCTCCAAGTCACTTACTGCAGGAAGAACACTCGAAATACTCGTCCCATCACTCCTAAACCCGTCCGAATTCATCCTCTGAAACATCAAAACCGCCTCCAAATAACATCCACTCTGATTAAACCCCGCAATCATCCCATTCCACGAAACAAGATTTGGCTCAATACCCAACTTCCCGCCTTCATCAAACACCATTTTAGCATTAAAAACATCCCCTTTCTTCGCATAACCACCAGTTAAAGCACTCCACGAAACCACATCCGGCTCACGCATTTTATCAAACACCTTACGTGCACATTTCAACTGATCACATTTCACATACATATGAACTAAAGAAGCTTCAGCAAAAGAATCCAACGCCAACCCAGTTGTTAAACCATATCCATGAACTTGTTTCCCAACTTCTGACGCCGATAACCCAGCACACGCTTTAATAGCACTAGGAAGTACATGTACATCAGGTAAAATACACTTTGATAGTAACCGAGAAAATAAAACAAGGGTGTAACTAAAAAGATTAGATTTTGATGAAGCGTGAATGAGAGATTTGAAAGAGAAGATATTGGGGTTGGGAAGCGAGTGAAGAAGAGATTCTGCATTAGCAAAGCAATTGAAGTTGGCGTAGAGGGAAAGGACCTTGTTGGTGAAATGGGTGTCACTGGAATGGCCAGTTTTGAGTATATGAGCATGAACTTGCTGCGTTTGGGATAGCGATGATGATCTTGAAATGAGGCTTAGAATGGTATTGGGCATAAGGCTATCCAATACACGTAGAGATTGAGCTTGTCTTGCATTCATGGAGTTCTCTGTAGTTCAATCAAACTATATGTTATATCAAATATAAATTGCATTATTCACAAAAGACCCTTTTTTTTTCTTTTCTATACATCTCTTTGTATTTATTTCATTTCATTCACTGATGAAACCTTTTTATATTATACAAAGCTATAAAAGGAAGAATTATATTTAAGAAACATCATGATAGAATTGTACGACTTGATACTATATTCAACACATTATTCATGTTGGATTACTCACAAATTATACTAAAAATCATCATGTTATCAGAACTACGAACAAAAAATTGACCTATCAAGTGAAGGAGTGTCGCGTGACACCCCTGGGGTAAAGGATTGATTCGTCCCTGGCTACCACGTTGAATTCAAGTAACAATAAAGTTTCTTATTGGAAAACTTCACAGGAGCATACTAGGTTTCAGCGATTTCTGGCTGGAGAGAGGAAGGACATCCCTTGACTGAGTTTGTCTACAACATTTCTTGCTTTCTCACTGCAAGTACTTCAGTTATAAGCTTCTTTGACACGATCTGGTGAAAGATCTTATTTTCTTTGCCACATCCTTCCATATCTGATCTGTATCCTGATCAACAAAACACAGTCCCCGTTCATACAGGAAAGCATAATTGAGATGATCAAATCATAGTCGCATTAGCCTACACCTGTAACCATCGGGTCTCTGAATCCAAACTGTCCTGTATTCATTTGATACAAATGCTATTATAATGACTAACAAAGATGATCTGGAACTTATCGAGCAGAGTAAACTAATTGAATGTAAAGTAAACGGAGAGGTGAAAGGCGAAGGAATATATAAAAGTTCTCACAGAATAGATCTCGATGTTTTTGTTTTCATTCGAGGGAAAGTAATTGGAAAGTACAATGATTGAAGACAGAATCGAGAACTTACTGGTGCTTTCTACTTGCTGTCATTAGAATCTCAAGTTCTCTGTGACATTCAGCCTAGTAACAAGGGTTAAATGAACTAGCAATCTTTGACCTAATTCGAAGTTCGGGGTCCAATATGATTGTCTTACCCTCATAACACTGCAGTCACATTTTCAATCAAGATTCTCAACTTTCGTCTGCTTCACCATGTGCTATGGAATTATTTCCAGAATCTTTGGCCTCTGCCATAGTATCTTCATGGATCCATGCTCTTGTACTATTCTCAAGGCTTTGACTACCTACACATCCCAGAGGAATTTGAGAAGCATTTCTGAGTTGCATTGCTACACTGCTACCCCATTATCAAGTTCTACTGTAATTGTTCCTGAAGTTCAACAGAGCAGCATTAACTCATTTCTGTTTATTTTGACAAGTAAATTCATAAATGTCAGTATGCAGCACCAAGTAACATTATTTATGTCATTAATGAGAATATACACAGGACAGAGGAAAACAAAGTGCCTTTACACTTCCTGATTGATCTCCGAGCAAATGTTCGCTTTTTAAGAACTGTAATTACTACTTTATGGGAGATTCTGTGAGAGAGTTCGACCCACGTTGTTAGAAGCATGAACATGAAGCAATTGTATCCGCTATTACCTAAAAGATTGTACATAATAAGACATGTTGTAGGACTTGTCGCGGTCCTGAGCAAGAGACAATGTGGAGTAGAAAATGTAACAAGCTCTTAAAACACAGAAGGTAGAACTCAAGGTACATGAAATAGATAAAATATCGAAGACTTACTATCTTTCTGCATAAAGGTCCCTTCATTTCATAGCTAGATGCTTCTCTAGAGAATCTGCAAGATGGTCTTGATTCTCTACAAGTGCAAAAATCATCGGCAATTGGTACCAGTATTTTCCAGAACCTCTGGCCATTATGCTATCATTCATGTGCTATTCAAAGAGGCAGAGACCATGCGAGTAACCTGGTTCTAACCATGTGCTAGAAAGCAATAAAGTAGTCAAATCAGCCTTATAAGGCAAAACCATTTGATGGATGACTGTATTATATAAAAAATGCTTGTGTATAAGCCAACAATCAATTTCGGTAGGAAAACATGCATCATCCAATCGCAACAATGTCCAACATGATAGTCAAGTCCAGAATGATTTCACGTTAGCACAGATAATTTGAACGAGTCTTTGATAGTTAACCATTGCATATATGGGAATTATTTTTGCACTACCAGTAGTCTCCACAGGAACAAGAACCATTACGAAAATGATGGAACCGATTAGTGTCTCTCAGGATGATTTCCCTGTCTACCACCTTTGAAACAAACTTAAATGCAGTATGGCAATCACCACAAACTCTGATATTCTTCTTTATCCGGATAGGGGATCCAGGTGGAGAATTGAGAAGTGCAAATGCTAAAGCAAGTCGTTCACTATGGTATTGCAACCTCTCTTCCCTCTCCTGCTGATCCATAAACCAAAGCACGTGGCTAGTGTCTGGAACATAGCCAATTTCCTTAATTTTATCAGTTATCTTCTCCCACATGTTACGGATCTCCTCTCTCTGTGGATGAGCATCGTCATTTGCTACAAACATATGAACAGCATTCTCAATCTCCACCCAACTACAAGCAGGTTCTTTCTTAACTCCACTCTGGTTCATCATTTTTCTAACTCTTGCAGCATCACTTCTTCTACCAGCAGAGGCATAGATGTTGGACAGCAAAATATGTGGTCCTGAATCATGTGGATCAAGTTCAAACACGCGTTCAGCTGCATAAACACCCAACTCCAATTTTTTATGCATCCTACAAGCTCCAAGCAAAGCTTTCCAAATGGCTGCACTTGGTTTAATTGGCATTTCATTAATGAACTTTTCAGCACGGTCAAGTTGACCTGATCGACCAAGGAGATCAACAATGGTCACATAATGTGAAATATTAGGTTCTATTTTAAATTTCTTCATCAATTCAAAATAATGCATTCCATTGTCTAGAAGCCCAGCATGACTGCAAGCTGTGAGAGCACAAAGAAAAGTCACTTCATTAGGTTCAGGTCCTATCCTACACATCTCCTCAAAGCACTCTACGGTTTCTATTCCAAGTCCATGCTGAGCATAGGCGGTAAGCATCGAGTTCCAAGAGACCACATCCTTTTTCACTAACCGATCAAAAACCTTTCGAGCATCATCAATGCTACCAGACTTAGCATACATATCAAGCAGAGTATTACCAATAAAAGCAATAAGTTCCAACCCTGATTTGATCATATGAACATGCACCCATTTCCCGGGCTCTAGAGCTCCAATGTTTGCACAGGCTGCATAAACACTAGAAAACGTGAAGTGCGTCGGCTGAAATCCGCCTCTTTTCATCTCACAGAAAAGCTTCAGAGCAATTTCTCCCTCACCTTTCCTCGCATGCCCCGCAATCAAACCGTTCCACGAAACCTCATTCTTGCAACTTAACTTGTCAAACACGATCTTCCCTTCATCCATTAGTCCACACCTTGCATACATATCCACAAGAGCACTCCCAACATAAACATTATCTTCATATCCACACTTCACACATGCCCCATGCAATTGCCTACCCGTACCTTCACTCTCCAACGCTCCAGCAGCCTTGATAACACTCCCAAACGTAAACTGATTCGGCATAAACCCAAACCTCAACATCTCAGTAAACAAAACCAACCCCTCCTTAGCACCCTCATTCTGCGAATACCCAGTAATCAACGCAGTCCAAGAAACCATATCTCTCTCAGGCATTTCATCAAACACCTTCCGAGCATCACCCATACTCTCGCACTTAGCATACATATTAATCAACGTGTTATTCGGAACAGTATAATGACTAAACCTCGACCTCAAGAAGTGTTCATGAACTACTCTACCTTCTTTCAATCGTTTCCATTCCGTACATTTCTTCAGAAGCTGATTGTATAAACTAGCATCTGCATCCATTGCTCCATTATCAATAAGATATAGTACTAAAAGCTCCCCATTTGGAGCCTTTTTGAGAAGATCTTTGTCTTGTAAAACACCAATAGATGAACCAAATAATTTACGTAAACGTTCATAGCCTGCTGCTGCACATGTTGTAGAGAAAAATTGCCGAGCTATGGAGATGACTGAATTGAAAATTGATGGATTTGTGGCGCAATTTCTCAGGTGTATAGCCTTTGTCATCTCTCTCACTGCAGCTATTAGCTTAAGTGCATGCGTCTGAGTTGCAAATGGGAAAATAACACTGTTAACGGTTTTTTTTTTTATAACTAAACACATTGTATTACCAAAATGGCAATGTACATCTCAAAAAATAAACAACATGCCTAGGTAAACCAACCTGTAACCCGGAACGACAAGTAATGAGTCTTTGGCAAAGCCCCAGGTTCACCGGTTTCACTGCACCGGCCTGAGCAGGGGCGGAGCCACCTAGGTACAAGGGATTCATCCGAACCCCCATTGACGGAACATTATACTATTTATATATGGTTAAAATAATATTTTATGTATATATAGTAGATGTCGAACCCTTCGGCTACTCCGTGTGTTTATTTCTACGAATTTTGAACTCCCATATTGAACATTCTGGCTCCACCACTGGGCCCGAGATAGGGAGGAGGAGCCCTATGCAACACATGTACCTCCACAGACAGTGGGGCCGTAGCCAGCCCAGCCACCACCCGCACCAGTTGCAGCTCCTGATCTTCATGCCCTTCTGACTCAGATACTAGCCGCAACGGCACTAGAGGTTCAGCCACTACCAGTCCAGGATGTCATTGCGCGAGCAGAAGATGCTCGGGTTATTCTAGAGGTTGGCATCGCCTATATTCTCAAGGGCGATTGGGGAGGACGTCTACGAGTTCCAACTCACTTTCAAGGAGCAGCTACAGTCATTAGGCCTCTTGGAGTCGAGAGGAGCCGATTTCATCGCTCATCAATTCCGTGGGCCAGCCAGGCAGTGGTGGTGCACGTATCGAGAGTCCAGGCCAGCTATATCGCCTCATATATCTTGGAGTCAGTTCTCAGATGCTTTCTTGGCCCGGTTCATGCCACGAAGCGTGAGGGATAGGTTTCGTGATCAGTTCTCCAGATTGGAGTAGGGCCCGATGACCATCTCAGAGTATGAGGCGAGGTTCCATGAGTTTTCTCGCCATGCTACCATGATCCTGCCCGCGGAGGAGGAGAGAGTTCGTTGTTTTGTACTTGTTTTGTTGGGAGCTCTGTACTAGTGACTTCCAGGTTCTGGAAGGGATCTTTATTTGTATATATTTTGGTTTGCTTCCATCTGTTTATATTGTTATCTTATATTTTGCCTACTCTTTTTTAGTTTCTACCCTTAGACCCATTACTTGTTCCAGGTTATGGGTTGGCTTACCTACTGATGGATTATAGTAGCTACCGTCATGACTCGAGAAATCAGGTCTTGACAATTTCTTTTCAGCCACAACTCGTATACAGAAGCCACAAGTGTAATTCTTAAAATAGAAGCAACATTGCCCTTACCTTTTCATATAGTTAGTTTCGTACCAATTTGTAGCTTGTCGATGGTTTCCTTGCCAATGCAATACTATTCTCCACACGTTTGAAGCTAGAGAGCACTCGAAAATAAGTGTTTCATATTTTTCGATTCGATATAACAGAAAGGATAAACTCGCATTCTCCATTTAGCATCCTTAGTACATAGTCTAGCATGAATAGTCACCTACAAAATGAATAACCACTTTGATAAGTCTGGATTCTAGTACATCACTTTGATCGTACACAAATTTTACCAGTACTTTATAGAAGTAGAGAAACTATTTTCAAAAAAAACTAAATATCGAATTACCTCATGCACTCAGTTTGAAGTTTCCAGTTTCTTTTCTGTTTGTATACCTTCTTATTGTTTCATTTAAAAAATAATTATTCAAATGTTTCTAAGTGTGTAAGCTTTGATTCCATTTGATCTTTAATATTATCTAAATACATAATAATTTATTTTATTATATTCTCTAAAATTTTCTATCATTTGAAAAATTACAAAAATTCCTATTTTATACTTTACACCGTGTATCAGTCAAATACATCACTTTACTATGCATTAGGACATACATGATGTATCAGATTGTTACTTTACGCGATATATGTATCAGGATATTGATTGATGTATTCGAAGCTGAGATGCGATATATCAAGACGTTGAAGAATGTATCCGAGACTAGTAGATTATTGGTGTTTATGTATAAAATATATGATGATGGTATTATGGGTTAAAATTTAGTAGTATTTGGTAAACGATGCAACAAGAAGAATTAAGAAAAAGAGGTGAAAATTATGTGAACCATCGGTTAGAGAATTGTAACAGATTTACCGTAAATGACGGTTTACCTTCCACGTGTCCGTTGGTTCTGAAGCTATCAAACTGTCATTCTCCCTCCGTTTTAAATCCTTCCCTCCATTCCCTCCTCTCCCACTATCCGTTCACTTCTCCTCTCTCTTTCTTCTTTTTTTGGGTCTCCGCTTGGTACGTTTTTTTCCTTTACATTTTCATTACAATCATTTTTTCCTCTCTCTCGATCTAGAGATCACCTAAAACTTATTTCATTTCTCTTTGTAGTTTAATTTGATCGGTTTGTTTTTTTTCCCTCCTCCTTGCCTCTACTTGCTCGTTATTTTCAGGCAGCACAAGCTCATTCTCTTCTTCATCATCGTCAAGTTTCATCCGTAAGTACACTTTTTCATATTCTGCATGTATTTATGAGAAAGTTTATGTGTGTATTTATACTGGTTTGATCAGCTGTAGAAGGTTTCAGATTGTGGAATGAATGAATTGATCTAGTAGTATGTGAAACGAGCCAGTTTGAAGGGTTTATGTGTATAGCTGTAGAACTATAACGTATACAAAAGATGAAGTTTCAATCGGTTAATTAAGATGCTAGCTAGGCTGTAAGTTTTCTAGTTTTTAAGATTTGTATGAATGTATGCATGAGTTTTTGTATATAATGAAATTTTTGGATGTATATGTATGTAACTTTATGGAATGAATTCGAGTGATTTTGATTATGTCTATGTTTGATTAGGATGATATAGATAGGTGCAGCATTATATGCCGGAGAAGATCTTCATTATATATACAGGTTCAATTGTAAATGTTAAGACTAGTAATACTTGAATCTACATGTGTATGCATCTGTGTTATGTGTTTAATGGTGATTGTGAAATTGTATGATAATTATGTATTATGGTGCGTGTTTGATCGTCAAGTATATTCTGATGATGATCCCATGGAGGTATAATATGAGATTTTTTTGAACAGAAATTGAAGGGAAGAGAGGGAGAAACAGAAAGGAGCTGGAGGAGCTGGAAGAGAGCGGTGGTGTCGCAGCCAGAGCTACATTAGTTAGCTAAGCTACCGACAGCACTGATTAGGAGAGGACAAAAAATAGGATGACGAATCCGGCAAGACCGGCGGAGGGAATGGACCCCCCCCAGACACCGGTCGGGGGCGCAGGGCCCTCGTCACTGACTAGGCGACCGTCACGAAGTGCCGCCACCACTACCTTCTCTATGGAGGTGTTTGACAACGAGGTTGTTCCCTCTTCTCTCCAGTCCATTGCACCAATCCTTCGCGTCGCTAGAGAGATCCAAAATGAACGCCCTCGCGTTGCTTATCTTTGTATGTCTTTGTCTCCTCCTACCATTACATTCAACCTCTACATGCACACTAATCTCTGCAATTTCTTATTTTCCCCTCTTTTTCCTGTTTGGTGTCGTTACAGGTCGGTTCTATGCGTTTGAGAAGGCGCATAGATTGGATCCCACCTCAGGTGGACGTGGTGTTCGGCAATTCAAAACCAATCTCTTCCAACGTTTAGAGCGTGTACTATGATTTGATTTGATTTTTTTATTTTTCTCTTTATATATTGTTTTCCCCTTATTACTTGTATTTGTTTTTAGATTAGAATTATTTAAACTTGAGGGAGTATATAAAGTGTTAGATATTGGGAAATGTAATAGGATTACTTCACTATTATTGGGGAAGAGAGAGATTAAACCGGTTCAGTTCAATTCAGTTTTTTAAATAGTTCCTAAGTTTAATGGGGAAAATTTTTCTTATGGCAGACAATTTTCAATGGAAGTTTTCAGTTAAAGTATGCAACAAAACATATATTCAGATTCAAAGCATTGTAGTATTATTTTTCCAGAATTTCTCGGGTGTTTTATAACCATCAATTTCCGGTAGAGTATGGTTGAGTCAATTGTTTAGGAGGTCCTCAATATTCCCAACAAAGTTCCTTGTGCCCGATTGTTAAATATAGGGGTTAGCTAAACGAATTGCTTTCATTCAGGACAACGCGTCGAGTCTTGCTTCTCGTGTGAAAAAGACTGATGCACGGGAAATTGAGAGCTTTTACAAGCAATACTATGAGCAGTATGTTGTGTCTCTTAACAAGGGAGAACAAGCAGACAGGTAACTGTAACTCCCGTGGTATCATAAATATCCTCTTTATAAATTTGTTACCGTGGTTTGGTACTAATTGGTGCAAGGTTTTTAAATCTTTTGAAAACAGAGCTCAGCTCGGTAAAGCATATCAGACTGCTGGGGTGCTTTTTGAAGTTCTTTGTGCAGTTAATAAGTCTGAAAAAGTTGAAGAAGTTGCTCCTGAGGTCAGTACTAATATTTGAACTTCGGTGCACAATTACTAATCTTCCACTTAAATGTCCTCAAATTTTCTGGCATTCACTGAAGGATTCTATGCAAGAACTTAATGGCATGAATTATTGAACAGATCATTGCTGCAGCAAATGATGTTCAGGCCAAAAAGGAAATATATGCCCCCTATAATATTCTACCCCTGGATTCGGCTGGAGCCTCTCAGTCCATTATGCAACTTGAGGAGGTACTACATAAACTCATACATACGGAAATATAGGCACATGTAGTTCGAAATAGTATGTCATTATGTTAAGATCTTTAGTTTTTCCTTAAATACTCCTCACCAGGTTAAAGCGGCCGTTTCTGCTCTCTCAAATACACGTGGGTTGAATTGGCCAGCTTCATTTGAACAGCAGAGGCAGAAAACAGGGGAACTGGATGTGCTAGATTGGTTAAGGGCAATGTTTGGGTTTCAGGTAACAGTTTCTACTTCAAAGAATGAGATTATAATTGCTTGAAACTCTACTCAGGTCTTTGGTCAGAATGAGAATTTGTTAACCTCTATGTGCTCTCTGCAGAGGGACAATGTAAGAAACCAGCGGGAGAATCTGAGTTTGCTCCTTGCGAATATTCATATAAGGCTAATCCCCAAGGCTGAGCCACTTAACAAGGCATGTATCATATAAAACTAGCTTATGTGTTCTCTATTCCCCATTATACTCAAAATCTAATATCTGATGCTCCTAGGATTTCTTATTCATTTTAGACCTTTTAGTTTATTCCTCAAGCTCATGCTTTGTATTACTTAATTTTCTTATCAGTCTCCTTCTGAATTGATTACTCTAGAATCTCGAGTAAATGCATTTTTTTTATTTGTCTGGATGTATTAATAGCAAGAAAGCAAGTCTATACAAGAAAGTGACAAAATCGAATATGTTCTTATAAACCATTGTTTCCAATGTAGCTTGACGATCGAGCTGTGGATGCTCTAATGAACAAGTTGTTCAAAAACTACAAAACATGGTGTAAGTACTTGGGAAAAAAACACAGTTTGCGGTAAGATATTGGCAATACATACACTTTCTTTCAAGCAGACATTATGCTTTTGCTCTTTTGGCTTTTAGAAGTGTATAAACCGTAGATATTGAGTTACATTTTCACGCAACAAACTTATTGCATTTAGGCTCCCTCAAGCTCAACAAGAAGCACAACAAAGAAAGATACTTTACATGGGCCTTTACCTTCTAATATGGGGTGAAGCAGCTAATCTCCGCTTCATGCCAGAGTGTCTGTGTTACATCTTCCATAATGTGAGTGCTTCATTAATCTTCTTTTATATCACCACTTCTAGTCTATAGATGTCAAAATTGTACTCCTCCAATAACACACATTTGCCGAGGAATCCTTCCTTTAATGCGGAAGTAACTTCTACATTGTTGATGCAGATGGCATATGAACTCCATGGCCTCTTAGCAGGAAATGTGAGCATTGTCACTGGAGAAAATATCAAGCCTTCTTATGGTGGGGATGACGAATCATTCCTGCGGAAGGTCATTACTCCCATTTACCGTGTGATTGATAAGGTAATATGTCTCATATATCTGCATTTTCTTCCACTTCAACTTTCCTTTTTACAATGCTTGTAATGATGATTTGCTCTTCCAGGAAGCCAAAAAAAGCAAAGATGGAAAAGCACCCTACTCAAGTTGGTGCAATTATGATGATCTGAACGAATATTTCTGGTACTTGTTTAATCAGAACAATAACTTCAGTGCTGTGATAAGATAAATAACAACATGACAAATGGTTTCATATGTAATCTTTGAATTTGACATACGTTGACAGGTCGCAAGATTGCTTTTCTTTAGGTTGGCCAATGCGTGATGATGGCGACTTCTTTAAGTCAACACGTGACACCACACAAGTATGACTTGTACTTTCATCGAAAATTTCTGCTTCTATCAGCAGAACAGTTGTTTACCTAATGACTGCTATTACAGGGAAAAGGAGCTGCTAATAAAAAACCTGGAAAAATGGGAAAATCATACTTTGTTGAGACACGGTCATTTTGGCATATCTTCCGAAGCTATGACCGTCTTTGGACCTTTTTTCTCCTGTCTTTGCAGGTGGAAATTTCGAACTGTGAATATTACTATATACTATTGTTTCTTTGCTCCTTACTATATACTATTGTTTCTTTGCTCCTTATAGCTTACATGTTCCTTTTTGGGCCATTTTTGGAATTAACTTTTGCAGGCCATGGTCATATTTGCATGGAGTGGGATTCCTGTGTTGGATATATTTAAGAAGGATTCTTTATACAACCTGTCCAGTATTTTCATAACGGCAGCTATGCTTCGCTTTCTCCAAAGTACATAATCTTTGAATCTCTTTGATGTATTAATATCTCGTAGAATTTTCTACTCTTATTATTTGCATTTTACATATTAATTAGTAGCAGCTTAGTAGAAAAATAACCATCCCTTGTTTTTATATTAGGTATCCTGGACCTTTTTCTTAACTTCCCGGGTTATCATAGATGGAGGTTCACAGATGTACTGAGGAATGTTCTGAAGGTAGTTGTCAGTCTTGCATGGTGTGTCATCCTCCCACTATTTTATCTCCAAGAAAGCAACTCAGAGCTACTTACGAAGATCCGAAGTTCCCTGACATTTCTAGACAAGATGAAGGGGATTCCTCCTATGTACCTAATGGCTGTGGCTGTATATCTACTGCCCAATTTACTTACTACAGCTTTGTTTATCTTCCCGATGCTCCGTCGATGGATTGAGAACTCGGATTGGCTTGTTGTAAGGTTCCTTCTGTGGTGGTCACAGGTAATAACAATAAGCCTTCTGATCCACAAAAATGCATTTGTTTAATTTCTTACGGAACATTTTATTTTCCATTGTTGTTAGTCTACAAGGCTTACGTGCTATCTTCAGTTAATCAATCTCTTGAGCTGAAAGCTAATATTTATTGATATTCTATGTTTCTGCTTCTTCTTTCACCAAATCTGGACTTAATTGTGTTTTTATTTTGGGTTATAACCACCGATAATTCATCAGACTTTTTGGTTTGAGTCCCTTTACGAATTGTGAAGATCTTCTACATATGAAATAATGCACAGTATTTTAAGATTTACACTAACGTATCCCACACTTTTAAAAAACGATGGCTGAAAGAACAGAAATCCTGGAAAAGAACAGAGGTAAAATAGTTTAGATATCAAAGGCGCAACTTGAATGAATCTATGCGTAACTTTTAACTTTATGAATTTTAGGTGAACTAAGCTTGTGTACTCCGACCATATGGTTTAGCATTTGCAAAAATAGGATAGAGTTCATCCATTTATCTGTTTCCATAAGACAACAGCTCATTTTGTCCATTCATCTGTCTACTTTGTATTGATATGCCAATATTTTATTTTCGATAACAAACATTATTAACTGTCTGGGCCTACTTGTTTTTCTGCAGCCAAGAATATATGTTGGGAGGGGAATGCATGAAAGTCAATTTGCACTTATAAAGTACGTTTACAAGTCTTTTACTTCCAACTTTCTCTTATTTGTGTTCGACACTTGCTCTATCGCATGCTCCGCTTTTTGAATCAGGTATACTCTCTTCTGGGTGCTACTTCTTTGTGCAAAATTTGCATTCAGCTACTTTATTCAGGTAATTGGATGTATATGCTGTTGCTCTACTTTGGAATGAGACGTGGTAGTTGTATTTATCTTCTAATCACGGTATATTTGTGTTTTCAGATAAAACCTCTTATAAAACCCACAAAAATGATAATGAACATCAATCGCGTTCAGTATTCTTGGCATGAGTTTTTCCCCGATGGTATATATTCCAAATTTTGCTCTCTTCTTTCAGATTCTCTATCTGCAAATTGATGCTAATGAATCTATCCTATCTGTGCAGCTAGGAACAACTATGGGGCTGTGGTTGCACTGTGGGCACCAGTTGTCATGGTATGTCTTGTCTTTGTTTTCATTTGTAGATGTTTCATGGTTATCTTTTACCTGTAAATATTGTATTCCAAATTTATACAGGTTTACTTTATGGATGCTCAAATATGGTATGCTATTTTCTCAACTTTGTGTGGTGGTGTTATAGGTGCCTTTGATCGTCTGGGTGAGGTAAGGACTTTCAGAATGCATCTTGATTGTCATTTACTTTGCCGTCAATATATATGGTTGATTTCTCATCACTTGTCAATAGATCTTACTGAAATTTAGTTTAGAGAGAACTTGATTATTGCTGCTTGTTATGATATCTGGGATAGAGCATCATTACAATTATAGTGATGTTCCTTGGAAATTGGAAATATGTGTTTGTACAACAATTATAATTTCCTGATTTCAATTGAACATCAGGTAAGTGGGAGACAGAAATGAGCATAGTTGAAAGTGAGACAACCTTTGTGTTGTTAGTTAACTTAATTTCTTCAATGTGCTTGTTTTTTATCGCGAAAAAATCCAATTTAAAGAAGGATGTTATAGAGTCTTAGGAGCAGTGATCAGAAGTAGATTGCAGATGGATATCTAAAGTGTGTCCTCTTTTATTCACAGAAGCAACATTTAGACCAAACTTTAATGTTTGTGGACAGTGATAAAGATTGGTTAGAAAGTCAGTGAGCTGCATTACTATTATTATTGTTGCACTAATTATCCATGTATAAGTTTTTTATAAGTGGTAGTTCCTTTGCTGGTAGCATAGCGGTGGTTCCATCACTAAATTAGTCACTACTGGAATCTGCTTCATCTAATATCAGGGTTGATTGAGATATTTTAGGTTGGAAGCAATTAAAATATGCTTTCCTAAAAACTATGCTTTCATCTTATTAAATTTTTATTGTTAATTTGTTGAGTTTGTCAATCTTTATTAACATATGGCTCTGCTCTTTTTGTTGTTTCTCAAACAGATAAGAACTTTAGGAATGTTAAGGTCAAGATTTCAGTCTCTGCCTGGTGCATTCAACACTTACTTGGTGCCTAATGATAAAGCTGACAAAAAAAGATTTTCACTCTCCAAGAGTTTTAATGAGGTTTATTTTGTCCTCACCTATTCCGTCGTGTATATGCTTTTCATTCTTCAGGTCATGAAGAGAAATAGATCGCCAAAGACTTAGAAAAGTGAAAATCTTATAAAACATATTATTTTTGGATGTCTAGGTTTCACCCAGCAAGAGAAGTGAAGCTGCAAAGTTCGCTCAATTATGGAATGAATTTATATGCAGTTTCCGCGAAGAGGATCTTATTAGTGACAGGAATAGTCCCTTAACTCATCTTTTTGCTTTCTAGTTGGTTCATCTTACATAAAGAATTGAACTGTCTGCACATTATTTCAGGGAGATGGACCTATTACTTGTTCCTTATTCTTCGGATCCAAGTCTGAAAGTTATGCAATGGCCACCCTTTTTACTTGCTAGCAAGGTAAAGACTGTCAGCTGATGCACCACTGTTTTAATTTCTTTTTCTACACTGATTGTCTTCTGTTTGCAGATTCCAATTGCATTGGACATGGCTTTACAATTTCGTTCCAAAGATGCTGACCTTTGGAAGCGCATATGTGCTGATGAATACATGAAGTGTGCCGTTATTGAATGCTACGAGTCTTTTAAACTTGTTCTTAATGCCCTGGTTGTTGGAGAAACTGAGAAAAGGTTGCTTATCAGCTGATTCATATATCTATGAATCATTTTATCATTCAACTTCATGAACACATGCATCTGAAAATTCTAATATATTCTTGAATACCCATCAGGATGATTTGGAATTTTTTTTGTTTCCTCTCCGCTACCCCCTTTTTTGTTCATTTAGACAGGCAGCACTTCTAGCTGTAGTACGCCGTAATGCTTGGTTTTCAGATAAAGTGATATTGTTTATTGAATCACCTTAGGTTTATATCACTGGTGTTTTGGTTTCATAAGAATGGTCTTTTTATTACATTTTTTCCTTTGTTTAAGTCCTTAAATTGGGTGATCAGATTTCTAATTCTTGTCATTTTTTGAGTTCTCCTTTTATCCATTAAACTATCTGATTTAACCTGTGTTCTTTGTCTTTTGAAAATAAGTTGCATTCTTTCTAATCTTCACTTCTCCTCTACCTATTCTTCAACTTAATTTTTGCTGTTGAACCGTTGCTTTGTTACCTCTGGAAGCTCATATCAGCGACCTTGTATAAAGTGGTGATTCAACACACCTACAGTAGTTGCAACCTTCATGCACCATTTCAGCTGTGTAAATGTGGTCCTTCCAATTGCTGCATCAAGTAACACTTCATACTTCTTCATTACATGCATATCTTCTTGATCCTGTCTAATTTGTGTGTCTAGGATCATAGGAATCATCATAAAAGAAGTTGAAAACAGCATCTCAAAGAACACGTTCCTTTCGAGTTTCAGAACAGGACCTTTGCAAAACCTTTGCAAGAAATTTGTAGACCTACTTGAGATACTGGTAAGTGCGCTGGCTTGGTGTCTGTAGCAATGGAACTTCATATGTCAGATATTTCACTCTCTTTCTTGTTGCAGAGAGATGGCGATCCATCTAAAAGGAACAACGTTGTCATAGCACTGCAGGATATGTTAGAAATAGTGACCCGTGACATGATGGTGAATGAAATCGGGTTAGTGAATTCTGTGTCATTTTTGGATGAGCTTTTCAGATAATAAATGCATAGCATTGATGTTATTTAAAATATTCAATTTTATATTTGTTCTGGTCTTGTATAATTATTTCAGGGAACTTGTAGAACTTGGTCATAGTGGAAGGGATTCTGGGAAACAGCTCTTTGCTAATACTGACTCAAGAACAGCTATTGCATTCCCTCCTCCAGTAACAGCACAGTGGGAAGAACAGGTCTTTTGATATATATATGATCAAATGATATATCTTCAATTAATCGATAAACAGAAAAACAATCATCATGTTGCTTTATTTCTCAGCTTCGGCGTCTTTATCTTCTCTTGACTGTGAAAGAATCAGCAGTTGAAGTTCCAACTAACCTCGAAGCACGGAGAAGGATTTCCTTTTTCACAAATTCATTGTTCATGGAAATGCCACGTGCACCTCGAGTGCGCAAAATGCTTTCATTCAGGTGCTTCTCATAATTCACGACAACATACATCCTCAAGTTTATATACAAATTATCTGATGTGTTTGAGCTTTCTCCTTTAAAAATTGACTTACCTATGGCATGCAGTTAACTTTGGAGTGAGCATAAGATTTATAGTCAGTCAACAATCAATTATATGAAGTTAATTAGTAACATTGCCTTATTATAGTCATGAGAACACACTATTTATATGTAAATAGCGGCAGAAAGTTTGTTATTAGTTTTAAAACTATCTTATTTTTCACATGGATACGTTGTACTACTATACCAAATTCAGATGTGCAATAATATTTTTCATATGCAGTGTCATGACCCCATACTACAGTGAGGAAACTGTCTACTCAAAAGGTGATCTTGAGATGGAAAATGAAGATGGTGTATCAATCATTTACTATCTCCAAAAGATTTATCCAGGTTTCATTCTATTATCAACTACTTGAAATGTACTTCCTTTCAGTGTGATGTTCCTCCCCGTATTTTATTGACACCAGTTTATATCTTTCTAGATGAATGGAATAACTTCATGGAACGTCTTGGATGTAAAAAGGAGCAAGAGGTTTGGGAAATTGAAGAAAACATCTTGCAGCTACGTCATTGGGCCTCATTAAGGGGACAGACTCTCTGCAGAACAGGTACCTTAAAATACTTTTTTCTTATCATATACTTTTGGACATAAGAGTTTCGTATAGATTATTCATCGTTACTGTCTATTCTTTTCAGTAAGAGGAATGATGTACTACAGAAGGGCTTTGAAGCTTCAAGCATTTCTTGATATGGCTTCAGAAGGAGGTAAACCATACTACTTTTAATACCATTTTCCTGTTCAGAGATTTTATCTTTCGGCTACGAACCTTGACAGTTCTTGTAATAAAAGGAACAATGAGCGACATCTGCTGAGTTTTCTGTAGTAAGAAATAATTTCTATCTGCTCTGAGTATTTTCCCTTGCATATGATATGTGCTCGACATAATTGGCAGCTGAAGTTTATTAAGGCATGCTATGGTCTACAAGTAGCCATATGAACCCAACAAAAGGACCCACATAAGTGTTATGTACATGTATTTTCCTTCTGATCATGATACATGTGTGGTGTGAGCGCTGAGTTCTATACTAGTTTACAGGAGTATCACTTAATTTGTCATACCTGAACTTTTTATGGCGGTTAGATCTGTTGCATGGTAATGGGAGCTATCAATGATGAATGGAAAGAAAACTATTGTTTATACTAACACTCTAATCTATTATGTTTAAGATTATAGCGAGTTATATTGAGAAACATAGAGAGAACACATACATTGTTAAACAGACAACAATTTTTAGCTGCTTAGTCTGTTGTACCAATACGTCAGCTAAGGTGCATAAAATAGGGTATAAGTGTTGAATCCCTTTCTGGTAAAGCACTACATTGTGGCTATTTGTACACAGAGATTCTCGAAGGATACAAAGCTGTTACAGTACCATCCGAGGAGGATAAGAAAAGCCAAAGATCGTTGTATGCTCAATTAGAAGCTGTGGCTGATATGAAATTCACATATGTCGCCACCTGCCAGAATTATGGAATTCAAAAGCGAAATGGAGATCGGCATGCAACTGATATTCTGAATTTGATGGTCAAGTAAGTTTCTGTTTCTCCAAAGAAACAAGGAAAACCAAAAGAAGTTGTATCTCCCATACTCGAATGTAATTAGAATTCTGCTGAAACATTCTTTCTCCTTTTTCCGTGCAGCAACCCCTCTCTCCGTGTAGCATATATTGATGAAGTTGAAGAACGGGAAGGTGGAAAAACTCAGAAGGTTTATTATTCAGTGTTGGTGAAAGCAGTTGATAATCTTGATCAGGTTATCACAGTTCTTTTATATTGAATATTGACTGTAATTGATTATTTGCACTACAAGTCCTTATTTCTTCTATGATCTACGTTTGAAGGAAATATACCGAATAAAGTTGCCTGGTGCAGCAAAGATAGGAGAAGGAAAGCCTGAAAATCAGAATCATGCCATTGTCTTCTCTCGTGGGGAAGCTCTTCAAACCATTGACATGAATCAGGTGAAAAGAGACTGAGTTCAAATAAACAAAGATAGGTAATCAGAAAATATTAACTTAGATATTTCTCTTGCAGGACAATTACTTGGAAGAAGCTTTAAAAATGCGTAACCTTCTTGAGGAATTTAATGAAGATCACGGAGTGCGTGCACCTACAATATTGGGTGTTCGTGAGCATATCTTCACTGGAAGGTTGCCTAATAATTTCTCTTTTAGCCTGCCTAGTTTCATCTAATCCAGGTTTTTGACATATCTGATAAGGCCTCACATCTTTCGATTACAGTGTGTCTTCATTGGCTTGGTTTATGTCTAATCAAGAGACAAGTTTTGTCACCATTGGCCAGAGAGTTCTTGCAAGGCCTTTAAGGTATGTTATTCTGTTGCTTAATGCATAAAACTACTGAACAGAAAGTCCTGTATTTCCATATCAATCATTTTTTGGCAAAACATTTGCAGCGCTATTCAACTTTTATTTTATTTTTCCTGCATCATTCATCTATCTGTGGTTGGATCAAAAGAGGGGGGGAAGGGGTTAGAGGATTATAAGGAGAAGTGGAGGGGTACAAATCATTTCCCGTATTTGGTAAAGAAGTAATAAATTGGTCAAGTAAAAATGGACGAATCGAATAACATTCCAGGTCAGCTTTATCAATCCATCCAAAACTTGATAGGAGGAGAGATTATATATGTTTTTACTTCCCTCGTAATTGTAATGGTTATTCATTGTTTATTTGAGGTAAATTCGAAATTAGTTCTAACAGTGTAATCGTCAATTACTGACATTGGAAGCGACCCGGTCCACTAGTAGGTAGCGGTAGGAGAGATCTATTATGGTTGGATGGACCGTTCTCAAATTCCGGCCTACCAACTGGAAGTAATCACCAATATCAAAGCAAAAAGGGCATATAAACCAGTTAGTTTCATTATTTCCCCGTAGCCTTATATCTTCTAAGAACTAAACATAGTGTAAGTTACTTGCTCTCCTTCTCCAAAATGGAAATGGAGAGTAGAAAAACTAGTATACTGGATTGTTAGTGTGAAGTTGAGCAAGACCATTTCTTGAACAAACACACATTTTTCTCTTTTGGTGGTTTGCTTGCAGTTAGTGTTCACCTGCTATATCAAACTGATTTACATTTTTGATATATTCTCATTTCTGACGAGACCATGAGATTTATTTTCTGTTGTACCTTGATGATTTTAGGGTCCGTTTCCATTATGGACATCCAGATGTTTTTGACAGAATTTTCCACATCACTCGTGGTGGAATTAGCAAAGCTTCAAGGGGTATCAATCTCAGTGAGGACATATTTGCAGGTAACTTTTAGAAATATGTCTATTGATGCATAGACAGAACACTTTTATTGTTCATAACGTTTGGCTCTATAGGTTTCAATTCAACATTGCGACGTGGAAATATTACTCACCATGAATACATTCAAGTTGGAAAGGGGCGAGATGTTGGTCTTAACCAAATCTCTCTCTTTGAGGCAAAAGTGGCATGTGGTAATGGAGAGCAGACTCTTAGCCGAGATCTATACAGATTAGGACATCGCTTTGATTTCTTCCGTATGCTGTCCTGTTATTTCACAACTACTGGATTTTATATCAGCTCAATGGTAATTCCTGTTTAACTTTTGATGACATTAATATATAAAATTTCAATTAATATGGTATGGATTTCATTACTTCAGAATTACAATGTATCCCAATTAATTCAATTATAAAGCATGTGCGTCAATCACTTTGCTTTTGAGAGATGATTTAAAGGAAGATACACCTATGATACCATTTTATTTATTCCTTGCAGCTGGTAGTCCTCACAGTTTATGCATTTTTATATGGTAAACTATACCTTGCATTGAGTGGACTGGAACAGTCTATCGTCAAAGTTGCAAGATCCAAGGGTGACGATGCTCTTAAAGCTGCAATGGCCTCACAGTCTGTCGTTCAACTTGGTTTATTGATGGCCCTGCCCATGGTTATGGAGATTGGGCTCGAAAGAGGCTTCAGGACTGCTTTAGGTGACATTATCATCATGAACCTGCAGTTGGCTGCTGTTTTCTTTACCTTCTCTCTTGGAACAAAACTCCACTACTTTGGCCGCACAATTTTACATGGTGGCGCGAAATACAGAGCAACTGGGCGTGGTTTTGTCGTGAGACATGAGAAATTTGCTGAGAACTACAGGATGTACTCGAGGAGCCATTTCACCAAAGCACTGGAAATTATGATTTGCCTCATAGCTTATCAAATTTTCGGTGTGGCAGTTACTGATAATATAGCTTTCATTCTTCTCAGTGGCTCAATGTGGTTCCTTGTGATTTCATGGTTGTTTGCTCCCTTCCTCTTTAATCCTTCAGGCTTTGAGTGGCAAAAGATAGTTGATGATTGGGAAGATTGGGGCAAGTGGATAAGCAACCATGGAGGCATTGGTGTTCCAGCAACCAAGAGTTGGGAGTCTTGGTGGGATGAAGAGCAAGAACATCTGCAGTGCTCTGGTCTAATTGGCCGTTTCTGTGAAGTTCTTCTTTCTATGCGCTTCTTACTTTTCCAGTATGGAATTGTTTATCAGCTAAATGTGTCCAATAGTGATAAAAGTATCATGGTTAGTACATCTTTAATTTTCAGCTTCAATACAATATATAGAAGGTGTATTTTATATGCTAATCCTCATTTTGATATGATCACAGGTTTATGGTTTGTCCTGGTTAGTCATTGTGTTTGTCATGGTCGTCTTGAAGGTCAGTATTCTTTTGCATCGTGATCATGAAACATTCTTTAGAAAAAGATTTAGTTTAATCGCTGCTTGCAGAAGGTTGTCTTTCCATACGATAGTGTTCTGAAACTGTACTTCCTATCTGCAGATTGTATCCTTAGGAAGGAAGAAGTTCAGTGCTGATTTCCAGCTGATGTTCAGGCTGCTGAAATTGTTCCTTTTCATTGGCTTCATAGTCACATTTGTCATGCTGTTCAAATTCCTAAGTCTTACCGTTGGAGATATATTTGCCAGCTTATTGGCCTTCTTGCCAACTGGATGGGCTCTTCTTTCGGTAAATACTTATTTATTCTTCATATCTTCAATTTTATCCCTAGACTTCAAATGTGTGTAAACTTTTGTCATCTGCAGATAGCACAGGCATGTAGGCCAGTAGTGAAGGGCATAGGAATGTGGGGATCTGTGAAGGCTCTAGCTAGAGGATACGATTATTTAATGGGGCTTGTGATCTTCACACCGGTTGCTGTTCTTGCTTGGTTCCCTTTTGTCTCCGAGTTCCAGACAAGGCTTCTCTTCAACCAGGCCTTCAGCAGAGGGCTTCAAATTCAACGTATTCTTGCTGGTGGGAAGAAGCACAAGTGAGCTTAGTTATAATCACACAACAAACAATCTGTTGTATCTTTTTTGGCAAAGCACAAGATAATGACTACTCCCACACCATTGTTCAAGCATTCTGCTCTTTGGTCGGTAGAATATAAAACTTGTTTGTATATTTATAGTTTCAGATTACTATAGCACAAGATGTATACTCCTTTTGTTGTAATTGCTCGTGTAACCAGCTTGGACGCCACTCTATTTCTTTTGGCTCAGTCAGATCCAACATTGTAGACAAAAAAGGGATGAAGTAAATGCGAAAAATAAAGAGAAAAAAAATGCACGATTGGAACAAAAGTCTCCTTGTGTATGATCATCACACAATTAGTAATGTGCAGCATTTCTTACATTCTTTTTTTTCTGTTCTTTTGCACAATGAACTGGAAAACAAAAAGACCAAAGCTTTAAAGAAAGTTGATATTGCAAAAGGGAAAACTAATAAGTTATCAGTTGATAGCTATTACAATAATGAAAGAAGAAAACATCTTCATTTCATATAAAACCACCAGTAAAAGTTGTAATAGAAAGAAAGGAGAACTTGCATTACTAAAGTTTCTAAACATGCAACAACTGCTATTGATCCCAAAGGAAACCATGAAGTTTTCATTCGAACTGAATGTCATCGATAGGATCCATTTTTCCGTTCAAATAAGGCAATTGATCATTGATTTGCTGGTTGTTGCTATGAGTATCATTCCCCATTGACGTCCCGGTTGAAGGATATCCAATGTGAATGCCAGGGAAAAGACTTGCCCCATTCAGATTCTCCAACTGATCCATGTAATAGCCTTTGCCAACCGTCCCATCTGTTTCAAAACCATAGAAGTACTTACCAATGTTCTCATTCTGGTCCAGAACTAACTTACTACCAATCGAAGCATCAGCTGCAGCAACAGCTAAGTTTTGGGAAGTGACAAGATCTTGTTCAACCTTTACCATTGAGCTAAGATACTCGTTAGGTTGAATAGACATAGTACTAGAGGGAACAATAACAGATGGTTGAACTATCGGTGGCCTAATGGAAGAAGAAGGGTGAGTTGTTGAGATTAACTGATTCAACATGGGCTTGGTAGGAGCACGAAGAACAGAATTCTCCCCTGAGTTTGTCATTTGTTTCTTTCTTTTAGGTTCGAAAAGGTCTGCTTGGTGAACTAGCCTTTTGGACGAAGCAGTAGAGGAAGTTGGCGATGTAGCATGAGGGGAACTACAATTCAAACTTCTCGTACCTTCATCAGTAGATGGATAAGGAGCAAAACTTATAACTGAAGAGTGCTGACTTATTACATCATCTATATGCTGTTGAGCCATCCTCTCTGCAACTGAATTCTGTGCCACACGTACTGCAGCTGATTCACGATGAATCCGGTCCATTGCCTCTGAAAAATTAGAAAGACTTAGCTACAATCATATCTTAACAGTTTGCATTTTGCATCATAACATGGTACGAAAACAAACAGGATGCTGTCCGATGTCAAAGACATGATTTTTTTTTTTAATTTAAGCTCATTTTTGCACTCTTCGCTAAAATGTTTAAAAGGTTGGCCTTATCTTCATGCAGAAATTTTCTACTCACTAAACACACAACAGTCCATTAAGATCAAGACTCGCTACACACCATAGTTGCAGACAGATAAGGAGACTAATTTTAGGAATAGAATGAGTATCAAACAAACCATATCAGTGTTACATGGAATTAATGAAGGATATCAACAACAAAAAGATTAAGTCTTTGTGACTTTTTTAAAGGGTAGAAATGAATAGATAGGATTTCATGATGCAGACTGAGGAAACAAATAAGAATTCATTGAAACAATATGAGTTATTTCAGTACCTCTAGGTCCGACCCCGTATTTCTTGCTGTAGTCCATTAGATCTTTCATGCTGCTGACTATTTCTGATATCTATAATTCATCAAAAAGAGTAAATTTTCAATTCAATATTGTCGAGAAGTTCGAAGAAATATAGGATGTCTAATGTATCTCTAACTCATGCTTTGATAGCAGATATGCACAAAACAGTGCAGTTCCAATCTAATGTGCATATAATCCACTGAAAGGATGATAAGACTGAAAAAATGCAAAATACCTGGAGACATCGGACATGGCGTTTGGAATAACCAAGGTCGTTGATCAATGACTTGTCCAAAGTTCTTGCTAGTTCACGTACCGTTGGGGCAAGCCTGCAGCAGTTCATGAAGATACAGTTCATGAAAGGCATGTCAAAACTATTATAACATGGTTTCACTACAATGACAAGAGCAACAATCTCATACAACAAAAGGCCACAAATATGAAATATTACAGGAGACGAAAAAATTATTGACCATCAAACATATACATGTTTGAAATGGAAGTAGCATGTCATGAACTATACTAGTCGATATGAACGTAAAACAGTTGGATGAACAACTTACTCGTCGGAGGTTCTTTGAAACTCTTCAGGAGAAATCCTTGAACTACTCTCAGCTAAAACTTGGTATTTTTGGGTTGCTTCCTTGAGTTGATGAACCTGGATAAAAAATATTTTTCAAACTCACCGAAAGAACCTTTTTTTCCCTATGAGATTTTACGAATCGTTTGGACATGGAAGGTTTTTCCTTTTTTTCAAAACATTGTTTGGTTATACATTGGTAACTGGTCTAATTTCTGGTTAGTTTTTGAAGATGAGTTTACAAAACTGGTCAAAACGCGAATTCAACTTTTAAGTGAAATGCATGTCCAAACGCAACTTCAACTTACAAATACCATTTTCAGCTTCAAGTGCAAAAACTCTTTTTTTTTCTAAAGTCTCAACCAAATCTATATCCAAACGCCTATTTAAAAAATCAGTTTTCACTATGAACTTCAAAGTGATAAGACACTAAGATTAAGGTCAGAGAGTAGTCAAAATCAAAAGCTGATTAATACAAAGGAAAGCTGGTGTAATGTTTATATACCTGGGGAGCAACTGATTTTCGACCAACATAAATCTCGTGAGCTGAACAACATAATTCCCAGACACGAATCTATCACATTAAAAAAGGCGAAAAAAGGATGTTCAGTCATCAATAATTTTGGGCAAGTTCAAGAACTTTAGAAAAAAGAGGAACTAAGGATTAACTTAACAACATTTAACCTTTAGATCTGAAGAGAACACAATTCTCAGCCGGCCTTCACGGACCACTCGTCCTGTCTTATATACAGTATGTTCTGTTACTTTTGGATAGTTCAGAACAATGTGACCGCATAGTGTATAACGTTCTTCAGGTTTATCCATATAAAGAAGCTCGTCCAGCATACCCGTATCGTACTTATTTTTGCAAAGCCTAGGTAAAACTTCTGCACTTATCTCTAAAATCCACAAAAAAGTGACAAGTGAGTAATTAGAAAGTAAGCAGCAAATTTTCAAAGTAACAACACTGACCTTTCTATATAGTATTTCTATATACATTGTGACTGTTCTCACTATTAAATAAAAGGGAAGCTCCGGTGCAAGAAGATTCTTGCGTTCACTCAAGGAGGTGTAATGTAGATAGCCTACCTTGACGCAACTTGCAAGCATGAGTTGCTTAATTCCACAGCTCGAACTGATGACCTATAAGACAATCTTACCATTGCCCCGAGGCTCCTCTTCGTTCTCACTATTTAGTACTATGACATAATGTATAAACCTCCAAATCAAAATAATTCAACAGAACTAGTTTTTGCTGCCTTAAACATAGTATATTATAAAAGTAAATATAAAGATGCCAGAGCAAGAAAACAAAATGAGTCTATGTCAGCTAACAAGTTATAGGACATCCAATCATCACCAATTTAATAAGTGACATAAAGGACCTGTATAGAAGATTGGATGTCGTTTGTAGATAACCGAGTTAGTGTATACATAGGTTCTTTAATTCATCGTATACAGCTTGTATACAGGAGTATTCCCACATTAATACAATCATAAACAAAAAAATGTGACGTCGAGGACATACCAAAACCAGCAGTAGGCCTCACATTGCAGATACCGCAGCACCATGCATCCTGCAGTTAATTTAATTTAAAATCCTATAGGATAACCAGCATTGCAGAGAGGCTATTCATGCTAGATGTCTTTCAGACCGGGCAGAAAATAAAATGTATCGAAAATAATGTCATATGTTGAGATCACAAAACTCAGTTTAAAATATTTATCCATTTTTTTTGGTTTTGGAAAGGCAAGTTGAACAATTGTAGATAACAAGATGATCAATCTTATATAACCAAATTTTTCCAACTTATGAAAAAAACTAAATGTCAAATATGTTAAACTGAAAAATTATGAATTCCATCACATCAAAAAACATACTTGAGGAAAAATATGTTGGCAAAAGTATTTTCTTCCATCTTGAAGAAGAATTTCTCACGGAGGACGAAATATAAGGCTACATACCTTAGGGAAAATACAACCTATCAGTTCTCTACGTTCATTCGATGAGAAGCACACTCTCTCCTTGCCATTAGGAGCAAAGAATTCTGCAACTAAATTCACCCAAAACTCGAGATTGTTGTCCTGTATTATCAAGTACCATAAGATTGTACATACGAATTGTCAAAAATATATCTTATGTATTAAAAAAAAACTCAGTGTTTCTTTTAGTAGGAATATCTTACTCTTGGTCTTTGTTGCTTACGATACATGTACAGCTTCAAACGTTGAGCGCACATTTCTGGTGTATAGATTGATCTTACATCAGGTACAACTGCTGGGAGTTTCTCATAAGTCCTCGATAGTTGCATTTGCTTCTGTAACAGCAACATTAAGTTAATCTGAGAAGCTCTTGATGGACATGGTCCATTCACCAATGATGCACTTGGAAGCTGAGATGCTACATTCATTTGAGGAAAAGTCGGTGGAAGAGACTCTTCAATTAGCTTCTGTTTCCCCTTCCTCAAAGACTCTTCCAAAATCTTTGGTGGAACTAAACATTCCTTGTTCTTTGCAATCTGATGCTCAAGTGACTGAACCACAGATTGTCCAGGACGATACATGCTCCTCTCCTTGTCCAAGGCCTCCAATATTTTTGCATTCTCCTGATCGCGGAGTCTGGATGAACTGAGCATACCTTGCTGATATGCTAACTTCATCAGGGAAAAACTCGGTGCAAATGCATCTTCGAGTAGCTTCTTTTTCTCATTCCTAAAGGTATACTCCGGAATCAAAGGTGCAACGAAAGGTTCCTGTTTTATTATAACAGCACTGGCTTCCTTATTTGTTGTGATAGGTTGATCCGATAACAGAAGCATATTGGGGGCCGGACGAGACATGGCTGTATCCTTATCTAGAAGGCCGACTCCGGATGAACCAAACAATCCTTGTGGATCACTTTGACCAAAGCTTATCATGTTGCCAGAATGAAATGGTTTTTCACTCACAGAGCTGTCCTGAATCTGTTTGAATTTCATCGGTCTGTGCCGCGGCTTTGGCACGTTCTGCGGCTGAGTTACCACGTTCCGCTCCTCGGGCAACGGGGCCGAAGGAGAAAGTAAGATTTTATCATTAGCCATTTTGATTCCTTCCAATACCCCTGAGGATGTTAGAGAAGTAGTATTTAGTACATCATTGGCAAATAATAGTTTTACTATAAATGGTATGGTTAGAGTATTAAGTAACAAGCAATATATGGAAAAAAAATGATGAGTTTAAACAGAAATCTCATATTTGAAACTTGACAAGGAAAATAATCTAATGTATAAGGTGGTGTGAGGCCTTTCAGGAAAAAATGGTGTGGGCTTGGCTCGGCCCAAAGCAGACAATATCACATCATGTTAAGAGTTTCTTTAGGCGGACTTAGCCCAACACTTTGTAACCGAATTCAACGTTTATACTCATCGATTTTAGTATTAGCTACTCTTGAGCCCCATAATCATGCACTGCTTTTATGAAACTTATACTGGATGTCTATGAACAAAGTCTCGCGTGGAAAGTAGCGAAGAAAAAAGATGTTATTTATAAGGTGTTGAATACTCTTAATAGTGAGAGTCCTTTCTGAGAATCGTTATAAGAATTTTTTTCATGTACGTCGATTACTAGTATTAACAACCTTCTTCAATGAACCATCCCTATTTCATCTAACATCAATAAAAACAATCAAGACTCAAGTTCAAATAACAATGTCATTTATCTAGCAAACATATCTCAAGATAGAAAGCATTTAAACTACAACAGAAAGAAGTTTACATTTCTAACATCTTTTACCACATTTCTATGACATAATACATAGATAGACAAGTTAACTTGTCCTTAACTTGCAACTAAACACTCCAACTTTGAGAATGCATCTAGACACCTCAACTCATTCCTACAGTGTCTCGTTTGACGCTGATATGACACAAATTTGGAGGTGTCTAGAAGATCATTTTTTAAGTTGGAGTATTCATTTGAAACAGTGAAAACAAGTTGACGTGTCTAGATGTACATCCTTAAAGTTAAGGTGCTTATACTTGTATTATGCCCTACTTCAATTGTTAAATGTTTTAGGTATTTTTATGATTTCAGTCGATGTTTATTGATCTATTGTTTGTATGGTCTTTATATATCACACTCAATACATTTACCGCTTGTTTGGATTCACTTTTGTTAGCTATTCTTAAGTCAAAATTGGTTTTGAGCAGTTTTATAGTGTTTGAATAAAATAAAGAAGTATTGTTAAGCACTTATATTTAAGCCAAATAACATGAACTATAAGACAAAAGTCGGTCCAAACAGGCTCTTAACCTTCAAAGTAGCCAATATGAGTTATATAAAAGTCCTAGATACTATTAAAGACAAATATGATTTTGGGAACTTTGTAAGCTATTCCAAGTAAAAAGTGGTGTGAAAATTTATTACATTTTACTACCATTAGAATTTATAAGATTATTCACCTTTGTCAAATGATGTTTAGGCATCAACACCTTAAAATAAGAAGTCAACTTTGATATAAACGCGGAGTCAAAATACCTATTTGGGAATCAAGATTTAATTTAATGAAGAGTGTTTGGATATTTTTGTAAGTACAACCCACCCCCCCCAGACTTCTTATTTTTAACTTACGAGTTGCTGAAGCTTGACTTTTTAAAAATTACCTTTTTAAGTAAAGCCAAACAGACCCTTAATTCAATTTGGTAATCCTAAGTTCAAAAGTTTACTTCTAAGGATGAATGTTGATATATGCATGTATAAACATTCGGTGCGAGTAAGATTTACTATATTTCCAAACATGAATTCAACAAAATCATTACTAACTCCACATGCAATATGGTATCAGAGCTGGACCATCCCTCGATATGGTGATGGGACAAACCTCAACAAGGATGTTGAATCCCTAAAGGTAGTATAGCTTACCAAACAAATGATCAAACTTAAATTGGATTGAACTAAATAAACATACCCTTAATCTAATTTGGTAATTCTAAGTTCAAAGTCTACTTCTAAGGATGAATGTTGAAATCGGCATGTGCAAACATTCACTGCAGGTAAGATTTTACCATATTTCCAAACATGAATTCAACAAAATCATAACTAATTCCAAATGCAATAAGGTATCAGAGTCAGACCCTCTCTCGAAATGGTGATGGGACAAACCCCAGCAAGGATGTTGAATCCCTAAAGGTAGTATAGGTTACCAAACAAATGATCAAACTAAAATTAGATTGAACTAAATTGTAGGCGTGTAAATTTCATATATCGATTTTTATTCCCACAAATGATAGGTGAGTCATTTCACCGCAGGGGTAGAAACAAAAACCTAATGACAAAAGAAAGAGAAAGGGGACAAACTCCTCATCTATATTTTCTTTGATTTACGATATCCAGAACCTACTAGTAAGACTGATTCAAACTTGTACCTAGTAGGACGGTCCATTAAGGAGGTAAATCCTTCATAGCTGAAGGTTCTCCATTCTCAATGTGCTAGAACCCGAGACTACTAGTTAAGAATTGATAGGACGCAACTATCTCACCGCACTCCTTGATGATAAAACGTCAGTTAGTCAATAACGACAAAGATTAGCTCTCATTTTCTAATTTCAATGCCAAAAGTTATTGCAAAAGCTAAGTTTTAAAAAAGGAAAAAAACAAAGGTCCTAGATCTGATCGAACCGACTAAAAAGTGTGAAAAGAAAAAAACAATGTAGCTAAACACATAAGTCACCGCCTTCAAATGCAGCAATTTCAAGTAATTCACATCAAAATCATGTACCAGAAACTCAATCTCTTGGGATTGATTTCTTGGACGGTCAATTGACTAACCGCGATTATCTCATGAAGTTAGATTCCAATTTTCTTCAATAAAGAAAGTGATTTTCTGAGAAATTGAGTTCAATCTCTTCTTTTCAAGCAAAGCTATTAAACATAAAGGAACTTCTAAACGAGATTAATTTCAAAAAAAAAATTGAGAAGAAAACAAAAATGTATATAAACATAGATATATATAATCCACCGATTTCAAGTAACACCAAAATCATGTACCTCAGATTGATTTGTCGAATAGTTATTGTCTCAAAAAGTCATCTTTCCTCTTGATTCCAATTTTCTTCAAAAAAAAAAATGATTTTATGAGTAATCAACTTCAATCTCTTCTTTTCAAACAAAGACAAAAAGGAAGACTTATAAACAAGATCAATTTTAGAAAATTTTGAGAGGAAACAAAAATGTATATAAACATAGATATATATAATTCACCGATTCCAAGTAACACTAGAATGAACGTCAGATTGATTTGTCGAATAGTTATTGTCTCAAAAAGTCATCTTTCCTCTTGATTCCAAATTTCTTCAAAAAAAAAAGTGATTTTATGAGTAATCAACTTCAATCTCTTTCTTTCAAACAAAAACAAAAAGGAAGACTTATAAACGAGATTAATTTTAGAAAATTTCGAGAGGAAACAAAAAAATGTATATAAACATATACATATATATACACTTCACCAAATTCAAGTAACATCAAAATCATTTACCTCGGATTGAATCGACATCTTCCTGATTCCAATTTTCTTCAACGAACGAAAATGACTTTATGAGAAATCAACTTCAGCCTGTCATTTTCAAACAAAGCTATTATACAAAAATGGAACACTTATAAACAAGATTAATTTCAACAAATTTTGAGAGGAAACAAGATTATATATATATATATATATATATATATATACCACCATTTTCAAGTAACACAAAAATGATATACCTCGGATTGATTCGTCATTCTTGTTGATTCCAATTTTCTTCAACGAAAGAGAGTGACTTTCTGAGCAAGAACTTCAGTCGCTTCTTTTCAAACAAAGCTATTAAACAAAAAAAACCTTATAAACAAGATTAACATAAAAAAAATGTATATAAACACACATATATATATACATATATATATACTTCACCAATTTCAAGTAACAATAAAAATCATGCATATATAAGATTATTATTTTTTTCAAACATGAATTCATATACAACAAAATAAAGAGAAAGAAAATTTTACCAAAAAATAAAATTGCACTCTCTAACAATAATAACAATGACTTTGCATGTAACAATTCTTTGGTTACTATGATTTATATAATTGAAGTAGAGAAAAAAAATAGCCTATATATAGAGTTTTATTTTGTTTTTTTGTATTTTTTACTAGTAATTTTTTTTTTGTCTGCAACGTGGACATCCATATATTAGAGCGTTACGTTTCACACTTGCAATTTTGACTTTTTTAGAGAGTAAAGCCAAAAGCAAATTAAAGTGTTTGCTTTACTGATTCAGTTGTGACATTTATAATCCTTGGTGGATTAATTCACAAATTTATATTTAGTCTTAATTTACTTTGAAAATGTTTCATAATTATACTTTATGATTAGCAATAT
>NC_028647.1:844242-878021 GCF_001406875.1 Solanum pennellii
ATATATATATATATATATATATATATATATATTCATCATTAATAAATTGTCTTATATTTAATTTTTAGTGTGAAATATATAGTTAAGTATAACATCCGCAAGCCGAGAGATCACTGTAATAAAAATAACTTTTAGCGGCATTAAATATTGACACTAATAAAAAGTGTTAAAGTCTTTATCGGCATTAGTTAAGTGTCATTAGAACCAATGTCGCTAAAGGCTTTAGGGACATATACAAAGAGTGACAATTGCCGCTAAAAATACATATTTAGCTGTAATTAAGAATTGAATGTCGTTAATAATAATTTTTGTTATAGAGGATCTGACATCAACTACATATCCTACATTTGAAAATATGCTACTGAAGGCACTCGAAAAATCCTATCTTTCGTATACATAAGATCATGGTGATTCACGGGTCTCCCCTCAAACTAAATTTCACATAGACCATTACAAAAAAAGTCTCTATTGATAGTTGAAATTTGATAAGATTAAGAATACATATAGGGTATACATGAATACTTTTAATGATGTAGGTATTAAGAAAAAAAGAACTAGTTTTATCCAAAGTGGATAATATTACACCTTTTTAAGGAACCGTATGGTCATGTGAAATGAAATCATGATTTGAAATTATAAGAAATTAGACGAAGTGGTCATTTGACCATTTGCTTTAAGAGAAAATTGATCCAATTTTAAAATTATTGAAATTGGCCGAACCTACTTTTCTTCGTCCTTCCTCCTCCTCCTCCTTCCATTTCTCGTTGCTGCTTTCACTACAACAAAAACAATTTTCAGCGGTATTAAATATTGACAATAATAAAGAGTAATAAAGTCTTTACCGGCATAAGTTAAAGTGTCATTAGAACCAACGTCGCTAAAGCTTTGGGGACATATACAAAGAGTGTCAATTACTGCTAAAAATATATATTTAGCGATAATTAAAAATTAATTGCCACTAATAATTATCTTTGTTGTAGTGTTTCAGACTTCCTTTCTCCTTCTTCCATGAATAATCAACCATTAAAGTTTCAATGCTTGCTTGATTTAAGAATTTGATGTATCAAAAGACTCAAAACATCGAGAGGGGCTTCTATCTAGAATTTGGGACTACTTAGAGGTGATTTTGAGTTTATCGCGATTGAATAGTCTGTGTATACTTCACATATAGTTAACGTATATTTCATGTATAGTCCATGTATACTTCATGTATAGCTAAACTATATTTAACTTTTTGAATGTATCATAGTCAGTATAAGCTATATTGGATAATTGATATATACTACACTAAGCTATATTGTATAGTTGGTATATACTTACTACAACTTTTGGCAAGCTATATTGTATAGCTAATGTATATTTGCTATGACTTTTGACTATTTTTTATTTAAAAAGAAACATGTTATATTTATTGTAAAATAATTACTTTATTGTATATTTCAAAACTATCTATTGAAATTCTGTTACGCACAACATGAGATGAAGTTGAGGTTTTCTTTATTCATGCAATTTGAACTTTAGTTGTATTTTTTTTTTGTTGCTAATCAACATAAAATTCATAATCATCAAAATTATCTCAATTCTTCATAAAATATTACTAAATAAGAAAACATAAATAACAAAAATGTAATACACTATAACAAAGCTATTCTAATAATAATACAACATTTATTAGCTGAACTTTCGTTCACTAAAAAATCCTAATAAATAACATTAAACTTGAGTTACTTTTTAATATAATTCTCCTAACGGTCATCAGTCAATCCACACGTTGAGTGCATTTCTCAATCACATGATCGATGAAATAAACCAACATTGTTAGTCTGAACTGTTTGTTGGTCAATATCATTAGTAACTATATCATCATGTTAATAAATAAATTTGTTTGGTATATAATAAATAAAGTTGGTGTTGGTTTGAAGTAATAATAAATTTGGTTGGTGAGAATAATGGTTATATTCTATATAAATAATTTTAAGATTAGTAATAATAATAATATCACCTATAAACTTTTCTTGCATACCAAACAAATGGTTTGTATATATAAAAAAAATTCTTTATATAAAAAATTGTGGATCAATTTTTATATTTAATATTTTAAAAGCATGACATGAAATTTAAAAATCAATTTTTTTTGGAGAATTTAAAATGTCATCTCATGATATAAAATCATGACATGAAATTGCACATCCAAAATATTGATTTCATTTCATAATTTCAATAATCATAAATATCTTATCATAGGATTATCATACAAAGAATTTCAAAAATTGACGATTAATTGAAAATACTTGATCAACATTATTTGAAAAAAGTTGACGATTGATTCTTTTAAAATTATTTATCGAATTGCAATGCAAATAAAGCTTTGGCTTTAGGCCCCATATATATGGAGCCCTACAAATTTATTAGTATAATTTTATGGCTCAATTTCTTTTTTGTTGAAAAAGAAATGTTAAAAATTAAAATATGTAGGGTAATCAAATTCTTTTTTCTTTTTTTTTATAATCCATGTAACTAGACAAATCACTTTTAAAAAAGGGATATTAGTATACTGAAAAAAAAATCTCATATATTTGTTATCTTAAAAGAAAATATTATTTGGATTATTTAGTTTAGTTTTAAAGTGTACAATAACTTCTAAGTTCTAACCCCCTCTAGTTCATTTTTCATTTTTCTTATATTTAATTAATTAAAAAATTTTAAAATTTTCTACAAAAAAAAAAAAATAAGAAGAAGAAGAAATGACTATCCACATTAATTATGTACTTTCATATTTCAATACACTTCCATCTCTAAAGTCCCTACTCTCCATCCCCCACGCTCCTACCTCTCTACCTACACTATTGATAAAGTATAATTTTCAATAAGAAAATATAAAATATAAAATGATAAAGAAGAAAAAAAAAGAGGATTTTATATCTTTTATATATAAAAAAGTTAAATAATTTTAATTATGTATAGATAATATAATTGTTCGTAAAGAATTAGCTCTATGTAACACTGTCGTAGATAAATTAGCTAACTAGTCAAAATTCATAACATAATTGTTAAGAACATTTTACTGTAAAATAATTATCAAAAATATCATTTTTTTAGCAAATAAAGTGTATCCTAATATAATTTATTTATCTTCTTTTTATTTTTCAAATTACCCATTTTTCTCTTTCAAATTGGGATTTTGAAGTGAAATAAAAAAACTATCAGGTATTCATTAACTATTGATTCTTTGATTTGTTTGAAAGTGATTCTAAAATAACTGTTAAAAAATTGATTCAAAAATAAATCTGAATCGTATTTTATTTGTTGAATCTTTTTCATAAGTTATTTTATATATATTTAATTTAAAGATTAAACAACTACTGAGATATTCAATTTGAGAATTTCTAATCAATATCTCATATAAATTATATAAGTTAATCAAAATCGCTTATTTTTTTTCAAAAAAAAACATTTATATTCCAATAGAACACACCCTAATATAATGCAATAAATAATATTTAATATAATATACTTTTATTCTAAATATATTTTCCTCTTAAAAACAAACGTGCTCACATTTTAGACGTGAGTGATGAGTCAATTATATTTCCAAAAAGCCGTCTTTATTGTAAACTCATAAAAAAAATATATAATAAACAAAGTTAAATTAAATTAAATTTTAAAAAATAAAATAAAATAAAAAAAATGTTTTAAAAGGCCACGTCATCCACTCGGTTTAATTTAACCACTGACTGCCGTCTCCAAAATTGCTGAGCTGTCCCTCACTGTTTGTTTTGGGCCCACATTTGCCTACTCCCCTCTTCTTCTTCTTTTTTCTATTTTGATCCCTCAATTACCTTCTTTCTTTACACTTTTTATCTATATAATTTTTTTACGTATTTATATTACAGTTTGATTAAATTTGACATAAATTACTTTCTAATAAATTATATTTTATATTTAGTAGAACTTAAATGCCAAACATCAAATTAATAATGAAGAGGTATTGATCACTTCACAATAATTTTTATTAGTTTTTAGTTTTACTTTTTGATTTTCATATATATATATATATATATATAAAATTCGATTTTCACATTGGACATAATGGATTTCTTCATTTTTAGAGTTTAAATTCAAAAATAAAGGTAAAGGATAGATTATAAGTGTTGTTATTCATCACGTCACACGTCTCGGTGGTTTGTGATTTTCTCGTGTTGACAGGATGTTAATTTTACATTGGACATAATGGATTTCTTCATTTTTAGAGTTTAAATCCAAAAATAAAGGTAAAGGATAGATTATAAGTGTCGTTATTCATCACGTCACACGTCTCGGTGGTTTGTGATTTTCTCGTGTTGACAGGATGTTATTTTCACATTGGACAATGTGGATTTCTTCATTTTATAGTTTAAATCCAAAAAAAAGGTAAATGATGGATTATAAGTGTCGTTATTCATCACGTCACACGTCTCGGTGGTTTGTGATTTTCTCATGTTGACAGGATGTTATTTTCACATTGGACATAATGGATTTCTTCATTTTATAGTTTAAATCCAAAAATAAAGGTAAAGAATGGATTATAAGTGTCGTAATTCATCACGTCACACATCTCAGTGATTTGTGCTTTTCTCGTGTTGACAGGATGTTATTTTCACATTGGACATAATGGATTTCTTCATTTTATAGTTTAAATCCAAAAATAAAGGTAAAGGATGGATTATAAGTGTCGTTATTCATCACGTCACACGTCTTCGTGATTTCTGATTTTCTCGTGTTAACAGGATGTTATCAATTAAGAGGCGGAAAATGTAGTTCATCCATGAAGATAAACAAGAGTTCATCACTCTTTGATTGATCCTGTAAGAAAACAAATACAAATAATCGTAAATGAAGAGCAATTAGATGTTTGTTGTGTCAATATTAACGTTCTCAAAATAAAATTGTTCATTGAATCAAATTTCTTTGCACTATCACATATTAAGTATATTTCATATCATTCTAATATTAAAACATATATTGTAATTTGAGAACTTATAATGATGTGTTCATTTTATTAATATAAAAACTACAAAAATTTTACTTTCCTTCATTATTATATCACTAAGTAGTATTTGTTTAAGAAAAAATCTATTTTGATCACTTAAAATGCATGATCATCTTTTAAACTTTTATCTTTTGCGTTGTTCAATATTTTAGATCAGTTTACATGATAATCATATTCATTGTTTGTCTGTGAATAAATTTGTTGATTTTAACTGAGTTAAGAGATTATTTTCATTACTTTAATACTAAATTAGGAATAGAGTATTTTGATAATCAAGTTAATTCTAGTAATAAATAAATAACTTTCCAAATTTCAAATAAATAAGATTTTTTTTTAACAAAATACATTCATCATTTAACAAATAAGTTAATATTAACATTATCAAAACAAATTTGTTTATGAGATCAAATTCTTTGCACTATCATATATTAAATATATACTATCTTTCATATCATTCGAATGTTAAAATATCATAAATTGAGAATGGATAATTAATTATTTTTCCCATTTTGATCCCTTATTCACCTTCTTTTTGGCACTTTTCATCCATATAATTGTTACATATTCGTATTACAGTCTAGTTAAATTTGATGTAAATTACTTTCTAATATTAAATAAGATTTCATTATTAGTAGAACTTAAATGAGAAACATTAAATTAATAATGAAGAAATATTGATCACTTAACTGTAATTTGTATTGATTATTAGTTTTACATTTTTTTTACATGTATATACCTAATAGCTTAGTCAGTTTATTGATTCAAGTAATTCGATTTTTACATTGTACATAATGGATTTCTTCAGTTTTAGAGTTTGAATTTAGAAATAAAGGTAAAGAATGAAGTAGAACATTCGTTATTCATCACGTCACACATTTCGGTGAAATCTGATTTTTTCGTGTTGACAGAAGTGCTCATTTAAGAGGTGGAAAAGGTAGTTCATCCGTGAAGACGATGAAGAGTTCCTCACTCTTTGATTGATCATTTAAGAAACAAATACAGACAGTTGTAAATGAAGAGCGATTAGATGTTTATTGTGACTACGTAGAAAGAAATAACTGCCTTTAATGTCGTCATTATACTTTTGTTTAACATTATCAAAACAAATTTATTCATTAGATCGAATTCTTTGCACCATCATATATTAAATATATACCATCATTCATATCATTCGAATGTTAAAATAATATCATAAATTGAGAACAAATAGTTAATTTTTTTCTGATCTTGATCTCTCATTTTTCTTCTTTTTGACACTTTTCATCCATATAATTTGTTACGTTTTCGTATTTCAATCTAGTTAAATATGATGTATATCACTTTCTAATATTAAACAAGATTTTGTAATTAGTAGAACTTAAATGACGAACATTAAATTAATAATAAAGAAATATTGATCATTTAACTGCAATTTTTATTGATTTTTAATTTTACACTTTTTCGCACACACACGCACGTACGCACGCATGAGCACATACACACACAAAAACTAGCTTTGCCAGTTTATTGATTCAAATAATTCGATTCTCACATTTTACACAATGAATTTCTTCATTTTTAGAGTTTGAATCCAAAAATAAAGGTAAAGGATGAAGTAGAACTGTCGTTATTCATCACGTCACACGCCTCGGTAGTTTCTGATTTTTTCGTGTTGACAGGATGTGATCACTTAAGAGGCGGAAAATATAGTTCATCCGTGAAGACGAAGAAGAGTTCATTACTCTTTAATTGATCCTGTAAGAAAATAAATATCAAGTATTTGTCTGTAAATAAATTTACTTGTTTTAACAGAGTTAAGAGATTATTTTCATCACTTTAATATCAAATTAGGAATAGAAAATTTTTATATTCAAATATTTGTACTAATCAATAAATAACTTTTCAAATTTCAAATAAATAAGAAAAAATTGTAACAAACTACCTTCCTCATTTAACAAATAAGTCAATATTAACTTTATCAAAACAAATTTATTTATCAAATCAAATTTTCTGCACTATCATATATCAAATATATATCATCTTTCATATCATTCGAATGTTAAAATATATATCATAAATTGAGAACGAATAGTTATTTTTTTTCCATTTTGATCCCTCATTTATCTTCTTTTTTGCATTTTTCATCCATATAACTTGTTACGTATTCGTATTAGAATCTGGTTATATTTGATGTAAATCACTTTCTAATAAATAAGATTCCATAATTAGTAGAACTTAAATGACAAACGTTAAATTAATAATGAAGAAATATTGATCATTTAACTGTAATTTTTATTGATTTTTAGTTTTACTTTTTTTTAAACACACACACACGCACGCACGCACGCACGCATGTATGTATGTATGTATGTATGTATGTATATATAGCTTTGTTAGTTTATTGATACAAGTAATTCGATTTTCACATCGTACATAATGGCTTCTTTATTCTTAGAGTTTAAATTCAGAAGTAAATGTAAAGGATGAAGTAGAAGTGTCTTCTTCATCACGTAACACGTCTCAGTGATTTCTGAGTTTTTCGTGTTGACAGGATGTGATCATTTAAGAGGCAAAAAATGTAGTTCATCCCTGAAGAGAAAGAAGAGTCTATCACTCGTTGATTGATCTTGTGAGAAAACAAACACAAACAGTTGTAAATGAAGAGCGATTAAATATTTGTTGTGATAACGCAGAAAGAAACAACTGCATTTAAAGTCGTCGTTATACTTTTGTTTACTTATATGAATCATATTTTGAGCGAGTTTTGTTCTTTATCATTTGTGTTGTTCGACAGTATACCTGATAGTCATATTTAGTGTTCGTTTTAGTCCATGAATAAATTTATTGGTTTCAACTGAATTAAAGGATTATTTTTATAACTTTTAATGCCAATTAGGGATAGAACACTTTGGTACTCAAATCAGTTCTAGTAATCTAGTAAATAACTATCAAATTTCAAATAAGTAGTATTTATGATAAGTATCTTCCTTAATTATAACAAAAATAAGTCAACATTAACGTTCTCAAAATAAAATCATTCATTAAATCAAATTCTTTGCACTATCACATATAAGTACATTTCATATCATTCAAATATTAAAACCTACATTGTAATTTGAGAACGTATAATAATGTGTTCATTGTATAAATGTAAAAATTATAGGATTTTTACTTTCCTTCATTATTTATCACACTAAGTAGTATTTGTTTAAGAAAAATTCTATTTTCACCGCTTGAAATGCATGATCATTTTCTAAACTTATTTTTTTGAGTTGTTCGATATTTTACATAAGATTACATAATAGTCATATTCAGTTTTTGTCTGTGAAAAAAATTGTTGATTTTAACAGAGTTAAGAGATTATTTTCATCACTTTAATACCAAATTGAGAATAGAGTATTTTAGTAATTAAGTTAATTATAGTAATCAATAAATAACTTTCCAAATTTCAAATAAATAAAAAAAATGTATAACAAACTACCTTCCTCATTTAATAAAAAAATTAATATTAATATTATCAAAAACAAATTTGGTCATTAGAGATCAAATTCTTTGCACTATCATATATTAAATATATATTATATTTCATATTATTCGAATATTAAAATATATACCACAAATTGAGAACAAATAGTTAATTAATTCATAGCAATGTAAAATTTATAGAATTCTTACTTTTTTTTCAATATTATATCACACTAATTAGTAGTATTTGTTTAAGCAAAATTTCATCTTTATCACTTGAAGTGTTATCATCTTATGAACTTTTATCTTGACATTGTTTGATACTCTTCTTCAACATTATGAGGAGGAGGAGTACTAGTAGTGCGTGATAGTCGTATTCAATGTTTGTTTTTGTAGGTGAATAAATTTATCGATTTCAACAAGACCAAAAGATTATTTTCATCACTTTTAGTATTAAAATTAAAAATAGAGTACTTTGTAATTTTAGTAATCTAGTAAATATCTATTAGAGGTTTTAAATAAGGAATATTTATAACGAGTATCTCCTCGTTAAACAAACAAGCCAATACTAAAGTTAGCAAAACAAAACTATTCATTAGATCAAATTCTATACACTATCATACATTAAGTATGTATTATCTTTCACATAATTCGAATATTAAAATCTATATTGTAATTTGTGAACAAATTATGATATATTTTTTGTATCAACACAAAAATTATATATTCTTAATTTCTTTATTTTTACATTACACTGAATAGTATTTTTTTTAGCAAATTCTATCTTCATCACTTGAAATGTGATCCTCTTCTGAACCTATTGTTCAATACTTTACGTTAGATTACAAGATAATCATATTTAATGTTCATTTTTATCGGTGAATAATAAGATTAAAAGATTATTTTCATCATTAATATCAAATTAGGAATATAGTATATTGATAATCAAGTTAATTCTAGTAATCTAGTAAATATCTATCAAATTTTCAAATAAGGAGTATTTATAATGAGTACCTTCCTCGTTCATTAGATCAAATTCTATTCGTCGTCCTATCTATCATTTAAATATTTTAAAAATGTCATTTTTGTATGAACACGAGATACTTTATTTATCGAGAAAGAAACAAAAGAGATATATTTTTAGTATAAATTGACATATAGTATATAGATTAGGGGGTGCAAAGCGCAAAACACGTACAACCAACTTGGCAGGCCCCTGTTTCCTTCTATCTATCTACCTTCCTATTTCCTTCTCAAAGTTTTCTTCGTCAGCTACATCGATACATCCCCCCTTTCACCTAAAAGAAAAAAATAATCTTGAAAAACCCAAATTAATTCTCTTTTTTCTGACTGTAGCATACCAAGAATCTACAGATTTCACTCATTTTTGACTCACTTGTGTTGATCACTGAGTTAGTTCAGAGGAAAAAAAAATGCCTGCTTGGTGGGGGAAAAAATCCTCCAAGAACAAAGACCTACAAGCTAAAGAGAAAGAAAGGGAAAAGTATGTAAAACCCAGAAGTTTTGATGAGTTACTTAGTAGAAATTCACCAAGAACCAGTAAAGATTTTAGTGGTTCTGGTTCTGGGTTTTCTGGGTTTGATTCAGGTTCTTCTTTGGAGAAAGCTCATCCTTTACCTATGCCTTCTGTTTCTTCACTGGGAAATGATCATGGGGTTGTTTTAGGATGTGGGTCGGTTTCAGTTTCGAGTACTAGCTCATCTGGGTCATCTGATGGTGGTGGTCCTGTGAATACTGATCAAGCTCAGTTGGATACTTTCAGGTTGGTGTTGGTTGATTTCTGATTATAAAGTTTCTTTCTTTATATGATTTGATGTTTGATTTTGTTCATTCTTTTTGGGATTTGTGAGGTTTTGTTATGGTTATTGCTGTTGGTTGACTTTGAATTGACTTGTTGTAAAAATTAGATCTTTTGTTGATTGGATTGGATTGTGATCCATAAGTTGAATGTATGTTGATTAGCTAGAAAGGCTATATTGGTTCAGTTGTCGCACCTTGATAAAAGGAGCTTTTTTGTGTTGAGAAAGTTGTTACCAGTGGAAGGCGGCAGGTATCTCGTGGAATTTATGAGCCCCGGACGCTTGGGGTTTGTTATTCAAAATTAGTTTTTTTGTTGATTGGATTGGATTGTGATCCACAAATTGAATGTGCATTGATAAGCTAGAGAGGCTTTATTGGTGCAGCTATTGCACCTTGATTAAATGTTTTTTTTTTTGTGTTAAAAGGTTGTTACTTGGCCCTTGTTGCCGGTGAGAGGTGGCAGGTATCCCGTGAAATTAGGGTTTATGTGCACAATCTGGCCGGTACACCATGGTTATAAAAAAAAGAAGAAGTTCAATTAGTTTATAGTTTTGTTTCTCCAGGTAGCTCTTGGTGGATTATGCATATTAAATCGAACATCTGATTAATGAGTCCGTGAATCACTTACTTCACATTTTGGTTTACCCGAAATACACCAAAATGCTAAACCTGAGAAATTATGTTGATTTCTTGAGTTTGCACTTGTTTCTATTTTCTGTGTGCTATAGTTCAATTACTGATCTTTCAGGAGGCTCAATTAGGAAAACTCAGAGAAAATTCTTTATACATGGTGTAATTGTACGGTACATAGCGTTACCTTCCTTTCTTTTGTTTTTTTCACGGAATACACAAGATGCATGAGTTACAAGTACTTCTTTTAAATGTAATTCATCCATTGTACTATCCTAACTGTGGGGACACTTCTGCTTGTTGCCAGAGGACTTGGAGATAATAGGTTGAGCCCACTGTCACGAAGCCCAGTTCGTTCCAGAGGGACAACTACCACATCATCACCTTTACATCCTCGGTTTTCGAGTTTAAATCTGGACTCTTCAACGGGCAAGTTGGATGATGTAAGGAGTGAATGTCATCAGCTGCCCCTTCCACCCGGTTCTCCACCCAGTCCTTCTGCTTTGCCAAACCCAAGACCTTGTGTTGTGGCTGAAGGCGCAAACGTTAATATGTCAAAATGGAAGAAAGGCAGGCTCCTAGGAAGAGGCACGTTTGGTCATGTGTATCTTGGATTCAACAGGTTTGTGAGCCTTCCAGCTTTTTTTCGATCAATGACGTTTGGGTTCTAACTAGGTTCAGGAGCATCATGGCTTTAGTATAGGTCATCTTATGCTCATTTTGAATTGGTTTATGGAAGAGCGTGTGGCAAATAGTTCACAGTGGACATAGTTACATAGTGATTAATTGGTGGTTTTCAATATGAACAGGGAGAATGGACAAATGTGTGCGATAAAAGAAGTCAAGGTGGTTTCAGATGATCAAACATCCAAAGAGTGTCTTAAGCAACTGAATCAGGTCTCTTTTATTACTCTTTCAGTATATTTCTGTTCGTTATTAATTTAGCTCCTTTCAAATTCTGCGATAAACTTCGTTCTGTAATCTTGTGTCTTTAGTTTGATATCTCCCTTTTCAATTTTGCATTCGATACCAACTGATTTCATCTTACGTACAGGAGATCATTTTACTCAGTAACTTGACACATCCAAATATTGTTCGATATCATGGAAGTGAACTGGTATGACTAGATGCTTTAGTAGGATGTGCATAATTATATATATTCATTCTGATATATACACAACTTAGGCAAATATGTTGATTATATTAATTTGTTCTTTTGTAACCTAGTTGCTTTGTAGAACAGAAATATAATCTTCCCATTTGGTTAACAACGGTTACCTTTTAATTATTCCTCAGGATGAAGAAACTCTATCAGTTTACTTGGAGTACGTTTCTGGGGGTTCTATACATAAACTGTTGCAGGAATATGGGCCTTTTAGGGAGCCAGTTATACAAAACTACACAAGACAGATCCTTTCTGGCCTTTCCTTTTTACATGCTAGGAATACAGTTCACAGGTGTGTCTTTATGATTCGAGTATTTGTGACTCAGCTATTCTGTGGATACTGCGGGATTCAAATGTCAATATTTTCTTTTCAGGGATATAAAAGGAGCCAATATACTAGTAGATCCTAATGGTGAAATCAAGCTAGCTGATTTTGGCATGGCAAAGCATGTAAGTAGCAGCAAAATCATAAAGTTATTTCTTTACCACTTTTTACTGAAAGGTGTCATAGAACTAATTCCAGAGCTTTGCACAAGAATAGCGGGAATTCGATTGACTGTTTTGATGTATGTTATACTTGCTATATAATTGAAGAACTCTAAACTTGTCATTTTGGTACTTTATTAGTTATTTGAATGAATGAATTTAGCCCTTCTTATAGAACCAACAGATGTGGTAGCCAAGCAAAAGATGAAGTTTTCGTTTCATTTTTTGTGTTTGTTTTTTGCTTCTCTTAAAGTGCTGTTAAAAGAAAAGGCGTTTGAATTTTTTAGAACAGTTTCTTTCAGCAATTGATCCATGCATTAACATTTATATTACCTTGGAGCAGATAACTTCGTGCGCGTCAGTGCTCTCTTTCAAAGGAAGTCCTTATTGGATGGCTCCTGAGGTATGCCTCCTTCCCGTTTCTGCGTACCCTCTCCTCAGTGTCCATCACTTTTAGCAAAGACTTATAGTTATTCCATTCCTCTGATATTATCAGGTGGTGATGAATACAAGCGGCTACGGCCTTGCAGTGGATATTTGGAGTTTGGGATGTACAATTCTTGAAATGGCAACTTCAAAGCCACCTTGGAGCCAGTATGAAGGGGTAAGATGTCGGAATATTTGATAAATGGATTTACCGATCATCTCTACTCAGGCCATCATCAAAGAACTCAAACCTAAGTGTCTTTGATTGCTCTCTATGGAACAGGTTGCCGCCATATTTAAAATTGGAAACAGCAAAGACTTTCCTGAAATTCCAGAACACCTTTCTAATGATGCAAAAAGCTTTATCAGGTCATGCTTGCAGCGGGAGCCGTCCCTACGACCTACAGCTTCTAAACTACTAGAGCACCCTTTTGTTAAAAACCAAAGTACAGCAAAAGTTGCTCATGTCGGTGTAACCAAAGAATCATATCTTCGTTCCTTTGATGGAAGCCGGACACCGGTAAAGATTTTGAGATTTTTCATTTGTCTGATGGAGTCTTTTACTTCTTTTTCCTTTGGAAAAACTATAATGAATTGTCTTGGAAAAAGTGAAATTACTCTCTGAACAAACTAGGAATCACTGAGTTCGAAATTTAAGTAAACATCAAGAAAGGAACTTAATAATTAGCAAGAGATAGCGAAGTGCTCAAGTGTAAGTTATCCTTTCTAGAGAGATGTGGCACCTTTCTTCCACTTGTCTGTCACTAGGGACATGCCAATCCTTATTAATAACTGCGGAATCTGATTAAGTGTTGATTAGGAATTCATTAAACTATAACAATTGCTTTTCTGATTTCAAGTCATTTCTGTGGATCAGTATCTGCAATTTGATCTTAATAAAGCTGCATACTAGTGTCCATCTCGAATAAGCATGTCAAATCAGATCCATCTGGTAAAAGTGCAAAGTGGGCCTTACAAAGGACCATTAGTTTGTAGCTTTTGTGTTTAGAGAATGTAGCTCTCTGAAATTACGATCTGGTGGTTCATGTTAGTTCATGTAACATGGTCAGTGAGGATTCATATAGCTGACCTCAACTTGTGTAGGACTGAGATGTAGTTAGTGTTGTCGTACTTTCTTGGTGAATTTTGTAAATTTAGCTCGATCATGAGTAGCAATTAAAAAGTTGTAGAAATTAGAATACAAAATGATATCTAAGTAGAAGATATCAGCTAAGCCTTAACGGGGTATATGGCCTTTTCACAATCTTACTCTATTCCGTACCCTATACATACTAGTTGTAGTATTTCTCCTCTAGTTTCTTATCCTTAAATTTTTGTTACTATCTACAGTCTCTTATACATCAATTATCACACTTATTTTCTTGTAGTTATTGTTCTTTTTTCGGAATGATTTGTGATGATTTTTGTAGTATTTTGTCATGATTTCTTCACTTCCGATTATTTAATTTTCGATCTATTTTTTCTTACACTCCACCCTCCCCCAGATCCCACTTGTCGGAATTCCCTGGTACGTTGTTGTTGTACCCTATTCCGTACCCTGTCACATTAATTCCCAATATTTGAAACCTTACCCACCCTTGATAAGGAGAACTGTAAGTAATCAAAACCGTATATACATGTGTTGTAGCTCGTATCCAGACGAGGCCCTGAAATCTTATTCTTCACAGTGTTTAGTTGGGAGGTGAATTCATATGAAACAATGGTTTTACAATAACAGATGTTACTTGGTAATCAAAACCTGTATACGTGTTCCTTGTAAGTTTCTAACTTAGAGCAATTATAAGAAGAGATGGAATATAACCTTGTGAGTTATGTTAACAACTTTACCCAATAATTATGTGTAATATGTCTTAAATATTAGTATGAGCTAATTGACGGTTTATCCAATCAATCTAGCCTTTCTACCCTTGGACTGGGTGCTCTAGTTTGTGTGGTTTACTCTTCAATGTTAAATCAACTCCAGCTTAATCACTATTGGGTTAACATACGCCTTAGCGGATGCTGGTAGGCCATTTTCTATTCCAGTTCGCAGCTTGTCTAACCACTTGCTGACCCCTACTATGGCCACTAAATATCTTTAGACGTTTAAGCTTATAGCCACAGTTCACGAAGGACTAGTTCTCCTGAGCAACATTTTGTGCAAAGGAATTCACGTAGGTAATAGAATCACGCTCCCAATATACAGAAATAGCTCTTGAAGATGCTTAATGCTTAATGCAACAGCATGTGGTTTTGTTTACTTGACTTAACATGGACAATCACGAAAATGTGCAAATTAGCTGATTGAACCAAATACTCATTTGAACCTTTGCCAGATCTCAAATCCAACATTTTCAAAAAATTATTAAAAACAACTCTGATGAGAATGGGACGGGTAGAAAAGCTTAGCAACAATACTTGGGTAGTTCATCCATCAATGTTATAACACCACGAAGGATGTGGAGGCACTTGGGATAGAGATTTTTGAAACTGATCATTTATGCTTTCCATTTTCCTTTAAGTGGTTTTGTATATATCCCTCTGAAAGTCTCTTTTCAATTTGTTTTTTTTACAGCCAGTGTTGGAGCTCCATCCTGGTGGAAGAAATATTTCTCCCGGAAGGAATATTTCCCCCGCTGAAGGAAACTATGCATCCCATCCGGTGATCACAGTCTCTAGACCATTGATCTGCGCGAGGTGATAAGCGTTTTTACCTTAATGTATCTACGTTTTAGTCTGTTTTCTACTCATGCCGGAGGACAGATGTATCTAACTGTTCTTTTCTCGACATCCACAGGGAAAATGTAAAAGCCATAACATCTTTACCGGTATCCCCCACATCTAGCCCATTAAGACAGTATGAACCTGCCCGTAAAAGCTGTTATCTTTCTCCTCCTCACTCATCTTATGGCATCGGGGGCCAGAGTGGATACGAGGCAAATGATTACTCAATGTTTCAAACAAGGCCCAGCACAAGAACCACACTTGAGCCATGGCTCGAAATCCCTCAATTTAGAACTCAGACGCCATCTAGATCCCCCAAAACAAGACCCATTCTTTAGTAACATGTGATGTGTGAGGTGAATGTTTTCTTTTCTTGCATTGCACCACGCGTGGTCGGTCCCTTTCTAGGAAATGAATTGCAGAAACTATGTCTCCTTCTAAGCTATTCGTTTCTGTTTGATGTGTTCATTATCGTCAAGAGAAATTTTGGGTGACCTGGGGTTTGGTTGCATGATGAAGGGAATTGCATTTTCTTGAATATAAGATCTGTAAAATGTACTTCATTCACAATGTAAATGCAAGATTGATCACTTGATTAAATTGTTTCATAGCGCTCTTGTAGTAGACTTAGCTATGAATATTCACGGAGAAATGAATACCGTGTTTCTCTTGCATTATTAATCACCTAGCAAGCCTTTCATTTGGTAGGTAACATCGCCAAAACATATCATTGGATTTGACTACAAAGGAAGGAAATCGAAGTGTGTTGGCACCTCTTGTGCAAGGCAACACTGGCCTTCTATTATCTTCTATTTGGTAGACTTGGTAAATAGATTCGACTTAATCGGATGACAATCATGTGTTCACTTTTCCTTTTTGGTTTCTTATCATCTATTTGATATTCACATTAAATTCTCGATTAATCTGAACTTGTGCGAAGAAAGTTTTTATGATTCATTAAAATATAAGGTTGTTGGTGGTGGAGTTAACTCTTTCTTAGGTCCATCTTTCGTTGAGTTTTTCCTTTTTCAAATTTTGTTCTTGAATTTTCAAAACTATTTCTAGATGGAATTATTAATGATAAAAAAAAAATTAAGGGTGCCACATTGTGGTTCCTATTTTACTATTTTTTTATTATAATGGTCCCATTTCCCAAATTGGCCTACTAGTTGATTAGTACACTTTTTGTATAGTTGTCTCTGTTTGGTTGTATATCATTTTTAAAACTCTATATATATTTGTATAGTTGTTCCAATCAATGGCTAAATTGTACATCATTCTTTAAATTGTATTTTAAAAAAATTGAAGTTGTAGTTGAGATTAAACGTCATATATGTTAGTTCATGGATTAGGTGTTAATTTGTTTGTTTATGTAATTAATTATATTCCTTTACAAATTATTCTCTTATAATTTATAAGAGCAAGTGTCGTGTTCAAATTTTCTCATGTCATATTAAAAAACTAATGATAGTGGGCTAACCCTTGACGAATCAATTGATACACAATAATGTGTGTGTATATATATATATAAGTACGCTGGCTGATACTTAAAATTTATTTTCAATTTCAAATGATACACATTTAAATTTCATATTCATAAAAAGTTTTGAGGGAAATTATGCAATTATCTGAAACTTTGGGGACTAAATTAATATTTCACATTTTTAAACGACTCCGTCAAAAGAAACGGTTACATGTAATCAAATTGGCGGTCTACAATACCATAAAATAAACCTTACCACACAGGATCACTCCGTACGAATCGTGTTTCGCAATTTTCCCATTTGAATCTCAATTTTTAGATGTTGAATTGAATAATTTCCCTCTCAAAATCTTCATCTTCAACCTCGAGAGTGAAAATGCCGATTGAGATGCTTAAAGGGCTGCCATTTTCAGTAGATACATGGAGTTCGAAGTCGAGAACAAAGAGGCATCATTTCTTAACACATGCTCATAAGGATCACACTCAAGGGATCTGTATTTATGGTTCATATCCAATTTATTGTTCCCGTCTTACCAGAACTCTTGTTCTACAGCATTTTCCTCAGGTAATTCGTTTTTTATTTTCCTTGAAATTTGTTTTTCTCGTTTTGTCTCAATTTATGTGATTGCGATAAATCTGATTTTATGTGGTTGAGGGAGTATTAATTGTTGTATTAGTTAGTGTTGAGACTTGAATCAAGCCAAATTGAAGGAATAATATGGAAGGCCTTACTATTAACATGTGTTTTTCTATAAGATGTGCAACGCATAAAGCTAGAAGTTCAAAACATAAATTTACGCGATTTTAGAATCCAAATGTTTCTTATGATTAGCATACTTGTGATGAATGAATAGCTTGTAATCTTGTATTAGAGGGAGTATTGGAGATGACCTGTTTGTTGTTATTGATGGAACTTGAGTTTGGTTCTTTTGTCTGTTACCTGTCAATGGATTCTCTTCGAATTGTTATTCACAACATAAATTTATGCGATTTTATGATACAAATGTTTCTTATCATTTCCATACTTGTGGTGACTCAATAGCTTGTAATCTTGTATTAGAAGGAGTATTGGAGATGACCTGTATGTTGTTGTTGATGGAACTTGAGTTTGGTTCTTTTGCCTGTTACCTGTTAATGGATTCTCTATGAATTGTTTTTTTTTTTTTGTTTTCTCAATGTGGTCTGGAAATGTTGAAATGTTGTGTGTTTTGAGCAGCTTGATGGATCGTTTTTTGTGGGTATTGAGGTTGGGCAATGTATAGTGATCAACGACCCTGATGGTGATTTCACGGTTACTGCCCTTGATGCCAATCATTGCCCAGGTGTGTATATGAATTTGAAGTGAGGACTTTGATCTTTCTTTTTTTTCCGTGTTTCTTATTTCTGTTTTCCAGTAGCTTTTTGAGCTCAGACAATTCTTGCTAGTTATATTTTTTTTCCAGAAGTTTTGTTCTATTCATATTTTGTTCGTTATGATAAATTGTTTGTGTTGTTCATTACTAGGAGTTTCTCATTAGTTGGAATGCACACTCTGTCTTATATTAATATCAGGCACATTTTGTTGTTGTAGTTAACAAATTTCACCAATGCTAGTCCCCTACCTCTTCGGGAAGGCCATGTTATTGCGTGAAATAGTGTTTTGTTTGAAAATTCGTGACTCTTCATGCAAGGATACGCTATTGAAAGGAAACCTCTTGGAAAGATGCCTTTGTTAGTCTACAAATAGGACTACCTGATATTTTAATGAGATAATTGAGTAAGAGAGTTTGCAGTAACTTTTTTTCTTAAATAATCGTGGTTTCTGGCCCAGCTTGTCCACACCTTGAATTTTCCGCAAGGTACTTACTATGTCCCACCAATACAATTACTGGTAACTCTGTCCACCTGTGCTTGGATAGATGGAAAGAATTCACCTAGTTTGTTTTGCCTTTGTGAGATTTGAACATGAGGTCCATATTTGAAACCTAGACCTCCTGGTTTAACCTGCTTTTTTTACCATGAAAGTGTAATGGTGGCAGTGGCACCCACCACTTTGCGTCCACTTGTTTGTTCATGTGTTTTCCCTGCTCACTTATCTGACATTTCTCAGACTTGGTGTACTGACACTGTGTAGATTGTTGAGTATCAAGTTGCGGAAGTTGTGTCACGGTGGTGACCACCTCATTTCATTTTTTATAGGAGGTATGTGTCAATTGTACAGGAACTACTCTTATTTTCTGTACCCTGAATGCATGTACTGGATGCAAGTTCAATGAGATCCACTTTGCCTGATAAAAAAAAGGCAATCACCTCATTTCATTATTACGAGGTGGGGAGAACTTGATGCGACCCCCTTTCTTCGTCCATGACGGATTTGTTTTACATTAGTTAGGTCGGTATTTGGCTGCTCACTGCTCTTATGCAGCAGTCCTATCTATGAGCTAGGTGACTAGTGCTTACATACTATTGTGTGGGATTTTTATTTTTCTATCTTATCCATCCCACGGGGATCTTTTGTTGTTTTTTATCTGTCTCTCTTGTCGGAACCTAAAGTGATGCTGTCTACTTGCAAAAATCTCATATGTTTTTGGATGGGCATTAAAGTGATGCTAAGAAAGAGCATCAATCCTTTAAGTTATGAGTTTTCTTGGAAAATTGCAACTTTTTGCTAATCTTTCGCAGTACCAAAACACAAGACTGTGATATAAGGTTCTAGGCTTATTAGAGTCTACCTATTTAAGTGCAATCTGCTGCTCTTTTCTTTACTTTTTTTATGTTTATTTTTTAAGAGGTTCTGTTGTATACCTAGGTGATCTTATAGTCAAAAATGCGAACTCTGGATGATTAGGGGAAAATAATGCCTTAAAGATTGTATCTTGGGCACACCTCAAAGCTTCAATTTGATGGTTTTGTTTCTCATCTTGCACTCTGTTCTTCTACAGTACCTTTGTTGTTACAGGGTTACAGCGATAAACGTTTGGCATTATGTTAACAACTTGCAGGAGCTCTAATGTTCTTGTATGAAGGCAAATTTGGGAATCTCCTACATACAGGAGATTGCAGACTCACGATTGAGTGCTTGCAACAATTACCCCTAAAGTATGTGGGCAGCCCAGGAAAAGAACCGAAGTGTCAGATTGATTGCATTTTCCTTGATTGCACATTTGGTCAGTCTCCATTGAAGATGCCCAGCAGGCAGTCAGCGATGCAACAGGTTCTAACACTCATTCTTTTAAAATCATGAGCCATATTTTTATCCAGAAAAAAAGAATACCCATTCTTGTGAAATCAAGAGCCATAAGCACGGCAGAATCTTTCAACTGTTAATTTCGTTAAAATTACTGAGGTAATAACTGGTGAAACCAACTGTTTCTATTGCAATCTTTGTTTGGTAAAAACTCTAGAATTTGGTTTTACTGAATGGTAGAGAAAAGCTTGTTTTACTGGTGGGAAATTAGTTGTCAGATGCTTCTTGTGTTGAGTGTTGTGTTCCATGATTTGATTCAATTCACCCTATACAAATCAAGTCTATAAATGAAGTCCTGTCACTGGATCTAGATAGGGCATGTCCTTGCTAAGTCTTATAACTCGGTATCCAACTTCACTGAAGCTCATAGGGCAGATAAGTGGTGTGACCCTGAGTTTATCCCCAATGAAGCAGAACAAAAGCAGCTAGATACTTAAAAATGACATGAGAAAGTTCAGGATTTTTGTATACAACACTCTTTTGTTTGTATTGAAGACATGTATACTGTGCTATAGTGTGTCCTCCGAAAGGCCAATGTATTTGAAATGTTACCTGCACAAGTTGTGAAGGTTGCTGCCTGGGTGGTGAATCACGGTGAGTAATGAGAAGACTATAGAAGTTGTGAGCTTATGGTTCTCAAGTATCAATAAAGAATAGTTTACAATCTCCTTTGTTGATAAATTTAGTTCACACTCTCATTTTACGTATGGCTTACAATTGGTGAAGAAACTGAGTATGCTGTCGTAAGCATTCTTTTTTCCTTCTAAATGAAAGGTTTATAGAATCCATAAACCCACAACTTGGACTGCTCTCAACAGTGTTTTTTTCTTAAGAGACATCAAGCACCGGTCTTGATCAGGCCGTTTAGAATTTTGCTTGGCAGAAAAAAATGTATCTTGGTCCACTGTCTGTTTTTCTATTAAGGTTTGTTCTAATAATAGATATCTTGCCATACATTGTTGAAGATCCATGCTTAACTGGATAGAGAATTGGGATGAGAAAGGACGTCTTTGGAATAGACACCATTTTGGAAGGAATTGAAAAGGAAAGATGTACATTCAAGCCAGAGATACAGAATAGTTGGGCTTATCAAAGTTCCACTGGGTTTAAATCAATTGCTAGAGAAAAGCTCGCCTTAATCATCTACTAATTCTTACTTCAATCAAGTTTCTTGCTCTATTATCATGCTTATCAAATACAACAATAGGTTTTAGCTCCTAAATGAATTGTTCCTCTGTTTGCGGACCAGGGCAGGGCCCTATTGATAAATGAAAGAAAGGGTTTATGAGCCCTAGCCCTGTAAGCCCACACCTGTGTAGAGTAGATCGTTCCGGTCTTCAACGCTTATTCTATGTGCCATAGGACCTTTTTTTTTCTTTCATTCGTTTGATTGATATATATATTTAACATCACTAAATTGTTTTTCCAAACAAACAGATAATCAATTGCATATGGAAGCACCCTCAAGCTCCTACAGTCTATCTGACATGTGATCTTCTTGGCCACGAGGAGATACTTGTGCATGTTTCACAGACATTTGGTTGCAAGATATATGTCGATAAAGCTAAAACTCCAGAATGCTTTCAGGCTTTGGAACTAATGGTGCCTGAAATACTGTCTGAAGACTCATCTTCTCGTTTTCAACTGTTTGATGGGTTTCCAAAACTGTACCAAAGAGCAGAAGCCAAGATTGCAAAGGCTCGGTCTAATTCTCAGCATGAGCCTCTAATTATTCGAGCATCAGCACAGTGGTATGTATGCGATGATGGTATTTCGGATATTGAAAGTCGAAAAAAAGGAAGATGTGATCAACCAGTGAGAGATATATTCGGTGTCTGGCACATTTGTTACTCCATACACTCATCAAAGGAAGAACTGGAGTGGGCTTTGCAACTTCTTGCACCTAGGTGGGTCATCTCTACAACACCTAGTTGTAAGGCTCTGGAGCTGGACTATGTGAAGCGTCTTTTTAATCAACATCGGAATTTTGATGACCCTTTCTGGCAACTTTTGGGGTTCAGTATGAACGAGGACTCTGAAGTTGATGCAGAAACACCTCCAGATGTGGTTGAGATTTCAAGTTCACCTATGGCCAAGAGCAATGCTCAAGATTGTACCGGACACTCCAAGTCGATGACATCATCTTTTAGCATTTGTAGGCAGTCACATCTGTCTCCTCCAAGCAAAACAGCCCCAGTAACATTATTTGGTAGGGCGAGGCTTGGGCTCAATGGTTCTTGTTTCAAACATGAAGAGAAGGAGCCTATACTTCCAGATGAAAATGCTGTAATCAGATGTTCTGACAAGTTAGAGGCTATTTCATTTAAGCAGGAAGAAGTTGTGGTGGACGCTGGTAAGACCTTGGCAGTAAGTGAAAGTTCAGACATCAGGAGTAAAGAGAGCTTGATGCACAGAAAAACAGAGAATTGTATTTTTGAGTCAGCGGTTGGATTGTCAAACAGTTATAACCCAAGTTTGAGGAAATTATACCGGTCTATGCATGTACCAGTGCCCCGACCCCTTCCTTCATTGACAGAGCTTATGAATGCTACTAAGCGTGCTAGGAGAAGGCTGTAAGTTCTGATTTTTCCTGGCATCATTTCTTCATTAATTTCTTCATTTCATTCTCCACCCTCATCGCTTTCAGATATTGATACCAAGTACAGCATTGTTTACAGAAAAAAATACAGATACCTTATACTCCATACACCTGTTCTTCACCTTCCCTTTTTACAGGCTGCTGTACACCGAGACTTTCCGGTTACCTGCCTACTGTATATTGTGTGTACACTATAATTTTATGAAAAAATTAATGGTACATTGAGACGTACATTTCGATATTCATTTATAAACTGACTCCATTCTATTCAATATGGAAGGTATTTTGTGTTAACTGATCATATTTCAGTTCTATCCTTCACAGACCCCACTTGTGGGATTACATTGATATGTTGTTGTTTATTTATAATTCAGTTGATCTAGAACGTCTCTTAATTGTTACTGGAATCTGTCTTTTACCTACTGAATAGTCCAAGATTGTTATATTAAGCTTCTTAAGAATCAATTTAACGATTATTTAGTGTCAACTGAGAAGCTGATTGAGTGATCTTTAAGGAATAATAATATATTTAGCAATAAGTAAATTCTGGAGGTGTGTCCATCTCATCTTTCTTCATCTTCGATGAGCAGCGGTCAATGTGATGCTCCACTTTGATTTACTCGTCTGGCATGTACTGGTCTTAACTGTGGACTCGCCACTATATTCTCTCGTAATCCAGCTTATCAGACTGCAAAATTTGTTTTTGGTTAGGGAATGTGTGATTACGCAACTGACCACTTGCTTTTTAGCAATGTGGAAACTGTATCATCTAATAAAGATACGATACTTGGGAGGATTGCTTAAGTTCATATAAGCAAACCACCGGTCCATTCCGGATACCTGGGAGGATTGCTTAAGTTCATAAGCAAACCACCGGTCCATTCCCCAAACCTCCGTGCAGTTAATTGCTATGACTTTGTCCAAAATAATTTCATCAGAGATTCTCATTTGAAGTGCAAGGAGGTTTGTTAATAGTGTATCCTAAAGGTACTCATGAAATGATGCAAATTGCTGCTTTAGTATTTTGAATGATTTCAAAAGGCTAATTACCTTAATTAGCATCTCTGTTGGAAGCCAAGCTGGTGCAGTTGGTATTCCGATCCATCCAATCTGCAGCATAGGTAAACTCTCAACTTTGATCTCTTTATATATTCAGTGAAATTTATGTTTCGAGGTGTGTTTTGATATAATAAATTGAATTTCGAAAAAGATATACTTACAAGTGCATATTCTCCTGTCTCGAATATACGAATATCCAATACCTAAACCGATATATGATTAGTTCATTTTATAAATAAAATGTTGTTCCAAATTGTATTTTGTTATCCCTTGACATGATCTATAGAGAAATAAGAAAATGGTACCTCACCACGGTCTTCATATATGTAGTCCAGACCTTTGTAATAAGGTGGATGATCAACAGACAAATACTGAAGAAATTTATACAAAAATATACAGTCAAATTCCAGTGCGNTTTGTTATCCCTTGACATGATCTATAGAGAAATAAGAAAATGGTACCTCACCACGGTCTTCATAGATGTAGTCCAGACCTTTGTAATAAGGTGGATGATCAACAGACAAATACTGAAGAAATTTATACAAAAATATACAGTCAAATTCCAGTGCAAGGGTGTCCACAACTTCCAATTCAGATTATTATCATAATTCATAAACATGTAGTGGATACAATGCTGATTGGTAAAAAATTATAGTATATATATCTTTATTAAAGAAGTCCCACTAAATAGGGTTTGAGAAGGTAGAGTGTACATAAATCTTATCGTTACTTCGTGAAGTAGCAAAAAAAAAATATACTCACATTGATGCTATTCAGATACTTCTCCTTTTCCACCCTGACTATCTGACCTTTCTTCACTGTCAACCAAAACAAAGAAAGAAAACTTCTATAAACAAAAAATTAGTGAAATTTGAGACATTTTCATGAAATAGCACCACTCACTAGAATAAACAGGTTTTTTAGGCTTTGTTGCAGTGGCTGTTGTACTAGAAGAAGTTGTTGCTGCTGCTGCTGCTTGAGATTTTGGCTTCTCATTATTTTCTTGTGGTTCAGATGAACTATTTTCTGCTTTAATAACAAAAGGGCTATAATTAATCCTATTTTTTCTTGTTTGTGAAAAAGATGATGAATATATGAAGGAGGTGTGTGAAAATGCAGCAGAGAAAGCCATCTCTCTAGATTATTTTTCTTTTTCTTTTGGAGATATAACTAGTTTTAGTTGTGGCCAATATAAGTAGATAAGGGCATGCCCTTTTTCCCCCTTCTTCAACGGCCAGATTTGAATAACAAAAATTAGTCTGCTAATAAATGGGATTACTCTATTCTCGATTAAGGATTTCAAGTTTGAATACTGAATTTCGACGTTATTTTTGTCGAAAATTACTGCGGACGTCCATTAGAACTTTTATCTATGGAGCCAATTAGTTGTTACGGTCAAAACGACCCATTTTAAAGGTCAAACCATCTTTTTTGGTGATTCAGAATTCTAACGTTATTTGCCGAAAATTAATATAGTTAAAACCTTATCTATGGGGCATATTGGCCACTACAGCTAAAAAGGACTCATTTTCAAGGTTAAACGAGTCTAGAGTAGGTAAACCCCCAATTTTGTCGATTAAACTGTGCTATAGTCTATGAAATTTTTGGTGAATAAAAACTCCGACGTCATAGTTTCTGAATTAACTTGGATGATTGTTAAGATCTTATCAATGGAGTCAGTTAGTCACCACGATCAAAACACCCCATTTTGAAGGTCAAACGATCCAGAGCAGGTAAACCCTCATTTTTTTCAATTTTTGTTTACAAGTAGGTAAAAAACATATTTTATCGATTTTCGTGTGATATAACCCATGAATTGTTTTTACCTAAAAATTCAAAACAAAATGGTCGAATTTTTTCATGGACGTCCTTTAAAAACTTAGAAATAAAACTAGCTCGTCTCGTGGAGAAAAATGATGCATTTTTAAGTTCAAACGTGCCCAAAGCAGGCAAAGACATATTTTACCAATTTTTATGTGTTATATCACATGATTTTCTTTTTGATTCGGGAATATAAAAAAAATGGTCGAATTTTTTGATGGACGTCCGTTAAAACCATATAAAAATTGAACCAGTTCGTCCCGCAGGGAAAAATCGTGCATTTTCAAGTTCAACCGAACCCCAGAGCAAGAAATTCGATAAAATTTGTCTTTGTCTTCTTTGGGATTTGTTTAAACTTGAAAATGTGTCTTTTTTCCCTGCAGGACGAAGTGGTTCCATTTTAAGGTCTTAATGGTCGTCTATTAAATATTCTGTCATTTTGTTTTAGGATTTATGGATAAAAAATATCATGGGCTATAACATACTAAAATTGATAAAAACTACATTTGCCTTCTTAGGGGCTCGTTTGAATTATAAAATGCATCATTTTCCCCCGCGGGATGAACTCGTTTCATTCCTTAGCTCTTTACGGACGTCCATGAAATTTTTTGGCCATATTGTTTGGAAATTTCTGGATTTAAAAAAATTCATGGGCTATAGCACACAAAAATCGATAAGATATGTCTTTATCTATTTTAGGGTTCGTTTGAACTTGAAAATGCACAATTTTTCCACGCAGGACAAATTGATTCCATTTTAAGGTCTTAACGGACTTCCATGAGTAATTTCAGTCATTTTGTTTGGAAATTTTTGATGAAAAAAAATCCATAGTCTATAACACATAAAAATCGGTAAAATCTGCCTTTGCCTTCTTTGGGGCTCGTTTGAACTTGAAAATGCACAATTTTTTCTTCGCGAGAAGAACATATTCTATTTCTAAGGTCTTAACGGATGTCTATGAAAAATTTCGGTCATTTTGTTTCCAAATATTCGAATAGGAAAATCCATGAGCTATAACACATGAAAATCGATAAAACCCGTCTTTACCTACTTTGGGCTCGTTTGAACTTGAAAATGCTTCATTTTTTCCCCCGGGATAAACAAGTTTCATTTCTAAGGTCTTAATAGATGTTCATGGAAAATTTTGCCCATTTTATTTTGGGATTTCTGGAAAAAAATTCATGGGTTATAACACATGAAAATGGTAAAATCTGTTTTCGCTGGCTTTGGGGCTCATTTGAACTTTAAAATGCATCATTTTTCTCCTCGGGATGAAAGGTTCCATTTCTAAGGTCTTAATAGACGTCCATGAAAAATTTCGGCTATATTGTTTCAAAAAATTTGCATCAAAAAAAATTCATGGACTATAACACAAGAAAATCATTAAAATATGTCTTTGCCTATGTTGGGCTTGTTTGACCTTTAAATTCACCATTTTCCCTCGTACGACAAACATGTTCGATTTGTAAGGTCCTAAAGGACTTCTATTACCAATTTTGGCCATTTCTTATGGAATTTTCGAATCAAAAAAATTATGTGTNACTATAACACAAGAAAATCATTAAAATATGTCTTTGCCTATGTTGGGCTTGTTTGACCTTTAAAATTCACCATTTTCCCTCGTACGACAAACATGTTCGATTTGTAAGGTCCTAAAGGACTTCTATTACCAATTTTGGCCATTTCTTATGGAATTTTCGAATCAAAAAAATTATGTGTAAGATAGGAAAATCGTTAAAATCTGCCTTTGCCTGCTTTGGGGCTCGTTTGAACTTGAAAATACACCATTTTTTCTCGCAAGACGAAGTGATCTTATTTCTAAGGTCTTAACAAACATTTATGATAAATTTCACCCATTTTGTTTCAAAATTTTTGGATGAAAAAAGTCACACTAAAATTGGTAAAACCTGTCTTTGCTTGCTTTGGAGCTCGTTTGAACTTGAAAATGCACCATTTTTCCACGCGGGATGAGCAAGTTTTATTTCTAAGGTCTAAACGGACGTCCATGAAAATTTTTGGCCATTTTTTTAGGATTTGCGGATAAAAAAATACCATGGGCTATAGCTAATGACAATCGGTAAAATCTGTCTTCGCCGGCTTTAGGGCTCATTTGAACTCTACATTCACCATTTTTCACCGCAGGACGAATTGATTTCATTTCTAAAGTCTTAACGGATGTCCATAAAAGATTTCGACCATATTGTTTCAGAATTTTCAAATCAAAAAAAATTCATGGGCTATAGCACATGAAAATCAACAAAATATATCTTTGTCAATTTTGGGCTCGTTTGAACTTTAAAATGTATCATATTCCCTCGTGGGATGAACTTGTTCCATTTCAGAGGTCTTGATGGACTTTCGTAAAAAATTTTGGGCATATTATTTTAGGATTAGCGGATAAAAAAATCTATGGGCTATAACATACAAAAATCGGTAAAATATGTCGTTGCCTGCTTTGGGCCTCGTTTGTACTTGAAATGCACCATTTTCCCTGCAGGACGAATCAATTTCATTTCTAAGGTCTTAACGAACGTTTATGAAAAATTTCAGCCATTTTGTTTCATGATATCTGGATAAAAAAAAAATCATGGGCTATAGCATATCAAAATCGGAAAAATCTTCCTTTGCCTTTTTGGGGCATGTTTGAATTTGAAAATGCACCTGCGGAACGAAATGATTCCATTTTAGGGTCTTAAAGGACGTCCATGAAATTTTTTTACCATTTTGTTTCGAGATTTTTGGATCAACAAAAAATTCATGTGCTATAGCACACGAAAATTGGTAAAAGTTGTCTTTGCCTGTTCTGGGGCTCGTTTAATCTTTAAATGCATCATTTTTCCCTGTGGTACAAACTGGTTTTATTTGCAAGGTCTTAACGCACGTTAATGAAAATTTTTGACCATTTTATTTTAGGATTTTCGGATATTATAAAATTCATGGGCTATAACACATAAAAATTGGTCAATCTGCCTTTGCTTGCTTCAAGTCGTTTGAACATGAAATTGCACTATTTTTCCATGCGTGAGGGACTGTTTCAGTTTCTAATGTCTTAACAGGCGTTCAAGAAAAATTTTGGTTATTTTATTTCAGGATTTTTGGATAAAAAAATTCATGAGCTATTGCACACGAAAATCGATAAATCTACCTTTGTGTGATTCATAGTTCATTTGAACTTGAAAATGCACAATTTTACCCCGCGATACAAACTGGTTTCATTTCTAAGGTCTTGATGGACGTAGGTGAAAAATTTTGGTCATTTTATTTTTGGATTTCTATATAAAAAAATCCATTTGTCATAGCACACAAAAATCGATAAAATTTGCCTTTAACTGTTTTTTAGCTCGTTTGAACTTTAAAATGCAACATATATTCGCAAAACGAAATGATTTCATTTCTTACGTCTTATTGGACGTCTATAAAAAATTTCAGTCATTTTGTTACGAGATTTTTGTATTAAAAAAATCCATATGTTATAGCAAATGAAATTCGATAAAATTTGCCGTTGCTGCTTTGGGGTTCGTTTAAATTTGAAAATCCACTTTTTTCCACGCAGGACGAACTAGTTGCATTTTTAAGATCTTAATGGACGTCTATTAAATATTCAGCCATTTCTTTTAGGATTTATGGATAAAAAAATTGTAGGCTATATCACTCTAAAATTGGTAAAATATACCTTTGCCTTCTTTGGGCTCGTTTGAACTGTAAAATGCACCATTTTCTTCGGGGATGAACTGGTTCCATTTTTTAGGTCTTACGGACGTCTATGAAAAATTTTGTTCATATTGTTTTGGAATTTCTAGATTTAAAAAAATTCATGGGTTATAGCACACGAAAAATCGATAAAATATGCCTTTATCTATTTTGGGCTCGTCTGAATTTGAAATGCACAATTTTTCCACGCGGACGAATTGATTAAGGTAGCGTACTTCCATAAAAAATTTTGGTCATTTTGTTTGGAAATTTTTGATGAAAAAAAATCTATGGACTAAAGCACACAAAAATCGATAAATCTGTCTTTTCCTTTTGGGCTCTTTTTAACTTGAAAATGCACTATTTTTCTTCGTGAGAAGAACAACTTCTATTTTCAAGGTCCTAACGGGCGTCTATGAAAATTTTTGACCATTTTGTTTCCAAATTTTCGTATAAAAAATCAATAGGGTATAGCACTGAAAATCAATAAAACTCGTCTTTACCTATTTTGGGCTCGTTTGAACTTGAAAATGTATCATTTTTCCCTGCGGGATGAACAAGTTTCATTTCTAAGGTCTTAACAAACGTCCATGAAAAATTTCGATCATTTTGTTTTAAGAATTCCGGATAAAAAAATTCATTGGTTATATATGAAAATCGATAAAATCTGTTTTCGACGGCTTTGGAGCTCATTTGAACTTTAAAATACACCATTTTCTCCACGAGGCGAACTTGTTCCATTTCTAAGGTTTTAATGGACGTCTATAAAAAATTTCGGCCATATTGTTTCAGAACTTCTGGATAAAAAAATTCATGGACTATAACACACAAAATTCAGTAAAATATGTCTTTGCCTTTTTTGGGGCTCGTTTGACCTTTAAAATGCACCATTTTCACCCGTGCGATGAACTGGTTCAATTTCTAAGGTCTTAAAGTACTTTCATGAATGAATTCGGTCATTTGTTTTGTGATTTCTGTATCAAAAAAATTATGTGGGCTATAGCATAGAAAAATCGCTAAAAGCTATCTTTGCCTGCTTTGGGGTTCGTTTAAACTTGAAAATGCACCATTTTTCCCGCAAGACGAATTGATTCTATTTCTAAGTTCTTAACAAACATCCATGAAAAATTTTGGTCATTTTTTTTCCAGAATTTCTGGATGAAAAAGAATTCATGGCTATAACACAAGAAAATCGGTAAAATCTATCTTTGCTTGCTTTGGGGATCGTTTGAACTTGAAAATGCACCAATTTTCCAACGCGGGATGAGCATGTTCGATTTCTAAGGTCTAAACGGACGTTCACAAAATTTTTTGGTTTTTTTTCCAGGATTTGCGGATAAAAAAATCATGGGCTATAGCACATGAAAATTGGTAAAATTTGTTTTTGCGGCTTTAGGGCTCATTTGAACTCTAAATTCAACATATTTTCCCGTGGGATGAATTAGTTCCATTTTTAAAGTCTTAACGGACGTCCACAAAAAATTTCGGCCAATATTATTTAGGAATTTAAAAATAAAATAAAAATTCATGGGCTATAGCACACGAAAATCATTAAAATATATTTTTACCTATTTTGGGCTCGTTTGAACTTTAAAATGCACCATATCCCCCCGTCGAACGAACTAGTTCCATTTCAAAGGTCTTAACGGACTTTCGTGAAAAATTTTGGCCACATTATTTTGGAATTTCCGGATAAAAAAATCCATGGACTATAACATACAAAAATCGATAAAATATGTCGTTGCGTGCTTCGGGGCTCGTTTGTGCTTGAAAATGCACAATTTTCCCCGCAGGACGAATTGATTCCATTTCTAAGGTCTTAACGAACGTTTATAAAAAATTCCGGCCATTTTGTTTCATGATTACTGGAGAAAAAATCATAGGCTATAGTATATCAAAAACGGTAAAATCTTCCTTTGCCTTTTTTGCGGCTTGTTTGAATTCGAAAATGCACAGTTTTCCCCGCAAGACAAAACGGTTCCATTCTTAGGTCTTAACGAACGTCTATGAATTTTTTTTACCATTTTATTTCGATATTTTTGAATTAACAAAAGAACCATGTGCTATATCACACAAAAATTGATAAAAGTTGTCTTTGCCTGCTTTGGGGCTCGTTTAAACTTTAAAATGCACCATTTTTTCCTGTGGAACGAACTAGTTCCATTTGTAAGAAGGTCTTAACGAACGTCAATGAAAAATTTTGACCATTTTATTTTGGGATTTCCGGATAAAATAAAATTAATGGGCTATAACACAAGAAAATCGGTCAAATCTGCCTTTGTTTGCTTTAGAGCTTGTCTGAATATGAAATTGCACTATTTTTCCATGCGTGACAGACTCTTTCAGTTTCAAAAGTCTTAAAGACGTCCATGAAAAATTATGGTCATTTTGTTTCGTGATATCCGGATAAAACAAAAATCATGGGCTATAGCACATGAAAATCATTAAAATATAATTTTACCTATTTTGGCCTCGTTTGAACTTTAAAATGCACCATATTCCCCCGTCGAACGAACTAGTTCCATTTCAAAGATCTTAACGGTCTTCCGTGAAAATTTAGGTCACATTATTTTGGAATTTATAAATAAAAAAATTAATGAGCTATAACATACAAAAATCGAAAAAATATGGCATTGCATGCTTTGGACTCGTTTGTACTTCAAAATGCACCATGTTCCCGCAGGGCAAATTGATTCAAATTCTATGGTCTTAAAGAACGTTTATGAAAAATTTCGGCCATTTTGTTTCATGATTTTTGGATTAAAAAAAATCATAGGCTATATAGTATATCAAAAACAGAAAAATCTTCCTTTGTCTTTTTTTGGCGGCTTGTTTGAATTTGAAAATGCCCATTTTTCCCCGCAGGACCAAATGATTCCATCCTTAGGTCTTAACGAACGTCTATGAAATTTTTTGACTATTTTACTTCGGGATTTTTGATTAACAAAAGAACCATGTGCTATAGCACACAAAATTTGATAAAAGCTGCCTTTGCCTGCTTTGGGGCTCGTTTAAACTTTAAAATGCATCATTTTTTCCTGTGGGACGAACTAGTTCATTTGTAAGAAGGTCTTGACGAATGTCAATGAAATTTTTTTGACCATTTTATTTTAGGATTTCCGGATAAAATAAAATTCATGGGCTATAACAACACACGAAAATCAGCCAAATCTGTCTTTGCTTGATTTAGAGCTCGTCTAAATATGAAATTGCACTATTTTTCCATGCGTAATAGATTGTTTCAGTTTCAAAAGTCTTAAAGGCGTCCACGAAAAATTATGGTCATTTTGTTTTGGGATTTACGGATAAAATAAAACTCATGGGCTATAGCACATGAAAATCATTAAAATATAGTTTTGACTATTTTGGGCTTGTTTGAACTTTAAAATGCATCATATTCCCACGTCGAACGAACTAGTTCCATTTCAAAGGTCTTAACAGACTTCAGTGAAAAATTTCGGCCACATTATTTTGGAATTTTCCGATAAAAAAATTAATGAGTTATAACATACAAAAATCGATAAAATATGTCATTGCATGTTTTGGGCTCGTTTGTACATGAAAATGCACCATTTTCCCCGAAGGGCGAATTGATTCCATTTCTAAAGTCTTAAAGAACATGAATGAAAAATTTCGGCCATTTTATTTCATGATTTCTGGATTAAAAAAATCATAGTCTATAGTACATAAAAACGGTAAAATCTTCCTTTGCCTTTTTTTGGGTGATCCGGATTCCGACGTCAAAAATGCCAAATTTTTTTGTGGACGTCCGTCAAGACCTTGTCTATGCATACGGTTGGCCATCACGGCTTGTCCGACCCATTTGGAAGGTCAAACGTGCCCCGAAGCGAGCATACGCCTCATTTCGACGATTTTCATGTGCTATTGCACACCCTTTTTTGGGTGATCCGTATTCCGACGTCAAAAATGCCAAATTTTTTCGTGGACGTCCGTCAAGACCTTGTCTATGCATACGGTTGGCCATCACGGCTAGTCCGACCCATTTGGAGGGTCAAATGAGCCCCGAAGCAAGCATACGCCTCATTTCGACGATTTTCGTGTGCTATAGCACACCCTTTTTTGGGTGATCCAGATTCCGACATCAAAAATGCCAAATTTTTTCGTGGACGTCCGTCAAGACCTTGTCTATGCATACGGTTGGCCATCACGGCTTGT
>NC_028647.1:883834-884047 GCF_001406875.1 Solanum pennellii
ACACCATTTTTTTGGGTGATCCGGATTCCGACGTCAAAAATGCCAAATTTTTTCGCGGACGTCAATCAAGACCTTGTCTATGCATATGGTTGGCCATCACGGCTTGTCCGACCCATTTGGAGGGTCAAACGAGCCCTGAATCGAGCATACGCCTCATTTCGACGATTTTCGTGTGCTATAGCACACCATTTTTTGGGTGATCCGGATTCCGAC
>NC_028647.1:885241-885455 GCF_001406875.1 Solanum pennellii
TTGGCCATCACGGCTTGTCCGACCCATTTGGAGGGTCAAACGAGCCCCGAAGCGAGCATACATTCTTCCGTCGAATAAGTAGACTTGTTTGGGATAAAGTTGGCAGATTTTGTCAATCTATCTACAACAACCCATAATGAGTGCCACATCCATCCATCACGGCTTGTCCGACCCATTTGGAGGGTCAAACGAGCCCCGAAGCGAGCATACGCCT
>NC_028647.1:887091-957470 GCF_001406875.1 Solanum pennellii
CGTCAAAAATGCCAAATTTTTTCGTGGACGTCCGTCAAGACCTTGTCTATGCATACGGTTGGCCATCACGGCTTGTCCGACCCATTTGGAGGGTCAAACAAGCCCCGAAGCGAGCAAGTATTAGTGAGTCCCCATCGATTCGAGGACAATATCCACATGTGTTCTTTATGTCTTAGTCTTTATTTTATGTGTTGTATAGGTTTAGTCTCAAGTGTTGTATACTCTAAAGTGTAGATTGTTTAAAGAGATGTTTTCAAGGTTTAATATTTTAAATGAAAGTCTTTCCCTTGCGTATTGATTATGAAAGAGTTCTTCGTGTGTGAAGAAAGTAATAAATTCTTACTCATTTTAGTGTCTTTATTATGCAATGAATGATACGAGTGGCTTAGATGAGATTTGTTGAAGTCTCATTTGTTGTGTGGCGACACAAGGATGTTCTAACTTTAAGGGTGTACTTGTGGTTCGTGAAAAATTGAATGTAGGGTCTTAATGATAATCCCTCTCTAATGAATCTCTGTGTTTCCAGCTATGCCTTCACAGAAAGCGACAGCCGCCTAGAAGGGAAAATCGGTAGCAGAAGGTACTGTCAGACCCGGAGAGTTACTAGGGCCCGTGCCCAGTTTACGCCTGGTATTGTGCTCCAGTCGGAGAGCTCTGCGATACCGCCACCGCCAGAGGAGCTTAGACAGCAGCAGCTCCAGTTCGGGGGACACCAACACCAGCCCCCGAGGCCCTAGCACCTGAACCTCTAGCTCCTCTGCCAGGGGCGGAGGATAGGGCAATGAGAGATGCAGTTTAGTTGCTTACTAGATTAGTGGCAGGTCAGGCTCAGAGGCATGGACTAGGAGTTGATCATGCGGACAGATCTGATAGTTTAAGGGCTCGTGACTTCTTATGTTGTAATCCTCCAGAGTTCTTTGGGTCAAGGCCCCAAGATGATCCTCAAGAGTTTATTCGTCAAATGCAGCGTACATTGAGGATAATCAAGGCTTCGGAGACCGAGTCTATTGAGTTGGCTACGTATCATTTGCGGGATGTAGGTATTAATTGGTATGAGTCTTAAGAATTATCTAGGGGTGAGGGTGCTCCTCCAGCGGTATGGGATGAATTTGTGGAGGCGTTCGAGGGCCACTTCCTGCCTCCAGAGATGAAGCCAGCTAGAGTCGATAGATTCTTGCGTTTGAGGCAGAATGGCAGGAGCGTTCGAGAGTATAGCCTCGAGTTTGATTCATTAGCTAGGCATGCACCTTCTATTGTGGCTGATATGGCAGATAGGGTACATTGTGGGATTGGATCGTTATCTGATTGACGGTTGTATGGCAGTGACTCTTCAGCAAGGTATAGACATTGATCGTGTGCAAGCATTTGCACAGGGGGTAGAGGATCGGCACCGGGGAAGTCTGCCAGATAGAGATTATAATAGAGGCCAGCATAAGAGGGCTAGATCAGCAGGTTATCCTAACGGGTTTCGAGGCGGGCAGTCTCAGCAGCATGTTAGATTTTCTTCCCAGCCAGCACAGAGTGCACGCCCACGTTCCATGAGTAGGGGGTTCGATCTTACGGGATATTCGGAAGCTAGTCAGAGCTCTAGGGCGTCAGGGTCACAGATGGGCAGGGGTTTGAGCCCGCCGAGGCCACCTTTTCCTCGGTCTTCTCGCTGTGCTAGATCGCATCCTGGGGAATGTCGTTGGGCTACAGGTGCGTGTTTTTCTTGCGGCCGTCAGGGCAATACTATGAGGGAGTGTCACCTTAGAGGTAGTGCAGGTGGTATGGCACAGCCTACTGGGTCAGTTGCTGGTTCATCTTCTTCTGTGGCTATTCTTCCTTCGGGGAAGGGTATTCAGGCGCCAGAAGGCTGTGGTAGAGGACATGGTGGAGCTTCCAGTTCTAGCGGTTCTTCGAACCGTATATAAGCTTTGACTAATAGGCAGGATCAGGAGGCATCACCTAAGTCTGCCGAAGTGTGTATGCATTGATAGACCCAGGTTCCACCTTATCATTTATATCTCCCTTTGTTGCTAGTAGGATCGGAAGTTAAAATGCACTATATTTTTCCGTGGGACGAACTGATACCATTACTAAGGTTTTGACGGTTTCATTAAAAAGTTCAGCCATATTGTTTAAGAATTTCTGGATAAAAAAATCCATGATCTATCACATACAAAAATGTAAAATCTGGCATTGTCTGATTTGGAGCTCGTTTGTACTTGAAAATGCACCACTTTCCCCAAAGAACGAATTGGTTCTATTTCTAAGGCCTTAAGGAACATTTATTAAAAAATTCTGTCATTTTGTTTCATGATTTCTGGATCAAAAAATTCATGGGTCATAGCATATGAAAATCGATAAAATCTGTCTTTGCCTTTTTTAGGCTTGTTTGAACTTGAAAATTCACCATTTTTCTCCGTAGGATGAAATGGTTTCATTCTAAGGTCTTAAAGGACGTTCATAAAAAAATTTGACCTTTTTTTTTGAGATTTTTGGATTTAAAAAAATCATGTACTATATAGCACACGAAAATTTGTAAAAGTTGTCTTTACTTGCTTTGGAGATCGTTTAAACCTAAAATACACCATATTTCCCTGCGTGATGAACTTGTTCCATTTGTAAGGTCCTAACGGACGTCCATGAAAAATTATGACCATTTTATTTTAGGATTTTTGGATGAAAAAAATTAATGGGCTATAGCACATGAAAATCGATCAAATCTGTCTTTGCCTGCTTTGGGGCTCGTTTGAACTTGAAAATACACCATTTTTCCCTCAAGACAAACTGGTTCTATTTCTAAGATCTTAATGAACATCCATAAAAATTTTCGGTAAAATATGTCTTTGCTTTCTTTGGGCTCGTTTGAACTTGAAAATGCACTATTTTACCACGCCGGATAAGCATGTTCCATTTCCAAGGTTTTAACGAACGTCCATGAAAATTTTCGACTATTTTTGTTTCAAAATTTGCGGATAAAGAAAATCATGGGCTATATCACACGAAAATTGATAAAATCTTTCTTTGCCTGCTTCGGGGCACGTTTGGACTTGAAAATGCATCATTTTTTCCGCGAAACGAATTGATTCCATTTCTAAAGTCTTAACGGACGCCCATAATAATTTTCGGTCATATTTTTTCAGAATTTCCAAATAAAAAATAACTATTGGCTATAGCACATGAAAATCAATAAAATATATCTTTGCCTATTTTGGCTCGTTTGAACTTAAAATACACCATATTCCCCCGTGGGACAAACTGGTTTCATTTTTAAGGTTTTAACGGTGTTCCATGAAAAATTTTGGGTCATATTATTTAGAATTTCCGGATAAAAAAATACATGGGCTATCACATAGAAAAATCGGTAAAATATGGTGTTGCCTGCTTTGTGCTCGTTTGTACTTGAAAATGCAATATTGTTCCCGCAAAATGAATTGGTTTCATTTCTAAAGTCTTAACTAACGTATATGAGAAAATTCTATCATTTTGTTTCGTTTGGATTAAAAAGATTCATGGGCTATATCATATGAAAATCGCTAAAAGTTGTCTTTGCCTGATTTGTCGCTCGTTTAAACTTAGAATGCACTATTTTTTCCCGTGAGATGAAATGGTTCCACTTTAAGGTCTTAACGGACGTCCACGAAAAATTTTGACCATTTTTATTTGGATTCTATATAAAAAAAATTAATTTGCTATTGCAAAACAAAATCGATAAAATTTGTTTTTACCTATTTTTAGCTCGTTTGAACTTGAAAATGCAACATCTATCCCCGCAAAATTAAATGATTTCATTTCTTAGGTATCAACGGACGTCCATGAAAAAATTCGGCCATTTTATTTCGAAATTTTTGATTAAAAAAATTCATGTGCTATAGCATAGGAAATTCGATAAAATCTTTCTTTTCTGTTTTGGGGTTCGTATATGCTTGAAAATGCGTCCTCTTTCACCGCGGGACAAACTGTTTTTATTTTTAAGGTCTTAATGGACGTTTATTAGATATTCGGTCATTTTATTTTAGGATTTATTGATTAAAAAAATCATGGGCTATAGCACACTAAAATCGATAAAATTTATATTAGCCTTTTTTGGGGCTCGTTTGAACTATAAAATGCATCATTTTCTCCCGCGGGATGAACTGATTCCATTTCTTAGGTCTTTTCGGACGTCCATGAAAAATTTTATCCATATTTTTTTGGAATTTCCGGATTTAAAAAAATTGATGGGTTATAGCACACGAAAATCGGTAAAATAGATCTTAATCTATTTTGTTGCTCGTTTGAACTTGAAAGTGCACAACTTTTCCACGCGAGACAAATTAATTTCATCTTAAGGTGTTAACGGATTTCCATGAATAATTTTGTCATATTGTTTGGAAATTTCTGATGAAAAAATCAATGGGCTATAATACACAAAAATCAGTAAAATTTGTCTTTGCCTTCTTTGGAGGCTCGTTTGAACTTGAAAATAAACCATTTTTCTTTGTGGAAAGAACATGTTTTATTTCTAAGTTATTAGCGGACGTCTATGAAAAAATTTTGGCCATTTTGTTTCCGAATTTTTGAATAATAAAATACATGGGTTATAGCACATGAAAATCGATAAAACCCGTCTTTACCTAATTTGGAATCGTTTGAACTTGAAAATGCACCATTTTTCCCCGTCAGATGAACAAGTTCCATTTCTAAGGTCTTAACAGATGTCCTTAAAAAAATTTGGCCATATTGTTTTGTAATTTTCAAATAAAAAAAAATCATGGGTTATAACACATGAATGTCAATAAAATATATCTTTGCCTTTTTTGGACTGGTTTGAACTTTAAAATACACCATATTCTCTCGTGGGATGAACTGATTCTATCTCTAAGGTCTTAACCGACTTCCATTAAAAATTTTGGTCATACTATTTTGGGACTTTTGGATAAAAAAATTCATGGGCTATAACATACAAAAATCGGTAAAATCTGTCGTTCCTGCTTTGGGGTTTGTTTATACTTGAAAATGTTCCATTTTATCCCGCAGAAAGAATTGGTTTCACTAATAATGTCTTAAAAATCGTTTATGAAAAATTTTGGTCATTTTATTTTATTATTTTTGGCAAAATTTTCGGCCATTTTATTTCAGAATTTGCGGATAATGGGCTATAGTACATGAAAATTGGTAAAATCTGTCTTCGCCGACTTTAGGGCTCATTTGAACTTTAAAATGCACCATTTTTCCACGCGGGATGAATTGATTCAATTTCTAAAGTCTTAACGGATGTCCATACAAAATTTCGGCCATATTGTTTTGGAATTTCCAAATCAAAAAAAATCATAGGCTATAACACACGAAAATCAATAAAATATATCTTTGCTTATTTTGAGCTCGTTTGTACTTGAAAATGCACTATTTTCCCTGCAGAACGAATTGATTCCATTTCTAAGGTCTTAATAAACGTTTATGAAAAATTTCGATCGTTTAGTTTCATGATTTCTTGATCTAAAAAATTCATACACTATAGCATATAAAAATCGGTAAAATTTGTCTTTGCCTTTTTTTTAGGCTTGGTTGAACTTGAAAATGCACCATTTTTTCCCGCGGGACGAAATGGTTTCATTCAAAAGTCATAACGGACGTCCATTACAAATTTTGACCATTTTATTTCTAGATTTTGGATTTAAAAAAATCATGTGCTATATAGCACACGAAAATTGATAAAAGTTGTCTTTACCTGCTTTGGGGCTCGTTCAAACTTAAAATGCACTATTTTTCCTTGCTGCATGAACTGGTTCCATTTGTAAGGTCATAACGGACGTCCATTAAAAATTTTGACCATTTTATTTTAGAATTTCCGGATAAAAAATTCATAGGCTATAATACATGAAAATCGGTCAAATCTATCTTTGCCTGCTTTGAGGCTCGTTTGAACTTGAAAATGCACCATTTTTTCCCTCAAAACGAACTGGTTCTATTTCTATGGTCTTAACAAACATCCACAAAAAAATTCTACCATTTTTCTTAGAATTTCTGGATAAAAAAGAATTCATGGGCTATAGCACATGAAAAACAGCAAAATCTGTCTTTGCTTCCTTTGGAGCTCTTTTGAACTTGAAAATGCACCATTTTTCCACGCAGGATGAGAAGATCTGTTTCTAAGATTTTAACGGACGTCTATGAAATTTTTTGGCTATTTTATTTCAAGATTTGTGGTTAAAAAAATCATGGGCTAAAGCACATGAAAATTGATTAAATCTTTCTTTGCCTGCTTCCGAGCACGTTTGCACATTAAATTTTTTTGCCTTTTCTGTAGCTCGTTTGAACTTGAAAATGCACCATTTTACCCCGCGAGACAACTTCTTCCATTTCTAAGGTCTTGACGGACGTCTATGAAAAATTTTGGTCATTTTATTTTTGGATTTCTATATAAAAGAATTCATTTGGTATAACAAAAGAAAATCGATAAAACACGTCTTTGCCTGCTTTTGAGCTCGTTTGAACTTGAAAATGCAACATCTATCCCCGCAAAACGAAATGATTTCAATTTTTAGGTCTTAACAGACGTCCACGAAAAATTTTGGCCATTTTGTTTCGAGATTTTCAGATGATAAAAGATTTATGTGGTATAGCACAGAAAATTCGATAAAAATTTTGGCCATTTTGCTTTGGATTCATTTACATTTAAAATCCACCTTTTTCCCCACGGAAAGAACTGATTACATTTGTAAGGTCTTATGGACGTCTATTAAATATTCGGCCATTTTGTTTTAAGATTTATTGATTAAAAAATAATGGGCTATAACACACTAAAATCGGTAAAATCTATCTTTGCCTTTTTTGGACTCGTTTGAACTATAAAATGCATGACTTCCCTCGTGGGACGAACTGGTTCCATTTCTTAGGTCTTTACCGACGTCCATGAAAAATTTTGGTCATATTATTTTTGAAATTTTCAGATTTAAAAAAATTCATTGGCTATAGCACACGAAAATCGGTAAAAATATATTTTTATCTATTTTGGGGCTCATTTGAACTTAAAATGCATAATTTTCTCATGCGAAAAAAATTGATTTCATTTTTAAGATCTTAACGGACTTCCATGAATAATTTCAGCCATTTTATTTGGAAATTTCTAATGAAAAAAATCCATGGGCTGTAGCAAACAGAATTCGGTAAAATATGCATTTGCCTTCTTTGGGGCTCGTTTGAACTTTAAAATGTACAATTTTTCTTCGCGAGAAAAACAGGTTCTATTTCTAAGGTCTTAACGGACGTATATGAAAAATTTTGGCCATTTATTTTCAAATTTTTCGAATAAAAAAATTTATGGGTTATAGCACATGAAAATCGATAAAAACCCGTCTTTACCTACTTTGGCTCGTTTGAAATTGAAAATGCACTATTATTCCCCGCGAGATGAACAAGTTCCATTTCTAATGTCTTAATAGACGTCCACAAAAAATTTCGGCCATATTATTTTCAAATTTCCAAATAAAAAGAAATTCATGGGATATAGCACACGTAAATCAATAAAATATATCTTTGCATTTTTTAGGCTTGTTTGAATTTTAAAATGCACCATATTCCCTTATGGGACGAACTAGTTCCATTTCTAATATCTTAACCGACTTTCATAAAAAATTTATGTCATATTTTTATTTGGGATTTCTGGATTAAAAAAATCCATGTGTTATAACATACAAAAATTAGTAAAATCTGCCGTTGCCTGCTTCGGGGCTCGTTTGTACTTGTATGCGCCATTTTCCCCGCAAAATGAATTGGTTCCATTTTTAAGGTCTTAACGAACGTTTATGAAAAACTTCGGCCATTTTGTTTCATGATTTCTGAGGATCAAACAAAATTCATGGGCTATAACATATAAAAATCGGTAAAATCTGTCTTTGCCTTTTTGGGGGCTTATTTGAACTTGAAAATGCATAATTTTTCCGAGTGCGATGAAATGGTTTCATTCTAAGGTCTTAACAGACGTCCATGAAAATTATTAACCATTTTATTTTGAAATTTTTGGATTAAAAAAATTCATGTGCTATAGCACACGAAAATTAATAAACGTTGTTTTTGCCTTTTGGGGGGGCTCGTTTAAAGTTGAAAATGCACTATTTTTCCCTATGGGACGAACTTGTACCATTTGTAACGTCTTAACGGACGTCCACAAAAAATTTTAACCATTTCATTTTAGGATTTCCGGATGTAAAAGTTGTCTTTGCCTGCTTTGAGGCTCGTTTAAACATTAAAATGCACCATTTTTTCATGCGGGACGAATTGGTTCCATTTTTAAGGTCTTAACAAACGTCCATGAAAAATTTCGGTCATTTTATTTAGGATTTTCGGATAAAAAAAAGCATGGGCTATAGCGCACGAAAATCGATAAAATCTGCATTTTCCTGCTTTGGAGCTCGTTTGGCATAAAAAAAATGCACCAGTTTTCACTGCGGGACGAAATGGTCATTTTATTTTGAAATTTGTAGAGCAAAAAAAATGGGCAACAACACACGAAAATTCCATGAATTTATTTTAATCCAGAAACTTTAGTGTGGTATATCCCAAGGTTATTTTAGCGGCAAATCCTACGTGGTGATTGTGTCACATAGGACTCATGTGTCTACTTGTTCAACTTTATACAAGTTTAAGTGTGTACTTATGCATACCCAAGGTTGAAGGGCATAAATGTGAAACGAGGCAAAGTTAAAGGACACATTTATGTAATATGCCTAAAAACTTATATATATTAATTACTTCCTTCGTCCCATTTTATGTGGCACTTTTAAAATTTTGAGATTCAAACAAATATATTTTTTACCGTAAATTTTTCATAATCTTTTAAACAATTTGAATTATCAATTATTGCTACTTGTAGTACTTTTCACGTAACTTACAAATATATAAATTCATTTCAAAAGATTGTAAATTTCCGATTGAACTTAAACTGTTTAAATCTTAAAAAATGAAAAGTGTCACATAAATTGAAACAAATGGATTAATGAGTAATAAGTTCCTTCATATAGATATACACTCATAATAGTCAAACACTCAATTATTTTTTTCTATTAATACATATTTTACCAATATTGAAGTAACATATTTTACCAATATATTTAATAATCGATAATATCGTTTTACCAATACATATTTTATATTTATATCTACTATCTCTCATATGTTTGTTTTTTTATCTTAATATGGGGTGTGGTAAAGTCTGGTATTCTTTTATATATATATATATATATATATATATATATAATATCTCTCATATGTTTTTTATGTTAAGGTGGGGTGTATGGACTGAGATTTGCCCCGCCTTAATTATTGGGATTTGCCTTACTCAGTTGAACTCAAACCTACATCGAAAAGATTGATATATTAGTGACCTTGATACCATTTATAATGGCTCAGCCTGCTAGTGATATTATCCGGGCTTAAGGCCAGCACGACTTAAAAACGCATCACTAGCTGATATGTCTGCTTACTTATATACTCTACATCATTCATGTGTTTTATCGATATAGAACTTCTAATCTTAGGTTGAGGTGTTACACCCATCGATTAGAATGAAAAAAATTCTAATCTTTGCGCGGAGATGAAAATTTTAAAGCATTAATTGTAACGCTCATCAAATTAGAGCAATCAGATAATATCTTTTTTATGACATTCCATCAAATTCAGATGTTCGATTAAAACAATATGAAAATGTTTCAATTTCGTTAAATTTAAATTCTCAATTAAGACAATCAAAATGCATAAGAAGAAGGCTGGTAATAGGTTTGAACATTGACCGTTGAATAATCGAAGAAAAAAATTACGTATGTAGGTACGTTTATATACCTAACGTTTTTAGAAATAGTTTTATTTAATTTGAATATATTTTTGGAAAATATGTTTATACTAATTGGGTAATGATTTTTTTACCACTTTAATGTAATCAAACTTATTATAATGAACTACATTTATTGTTAGTTGCCAATTAATATTCAAAATTTCTGTCCAAAATATTCTATTTCTCTAAACTTTAATACAAAAAAAAACGTCTCTCATTCACCCTCTACTCTTTATTTCATGAATAAGTTTGAATTATGAAAAAAAAAATAGGTAAAAGTAAAATATTAGGAGCGATTTCGATGAAAATTATTTACTGTTTTCTTTTTTGTTGAAAATTTCAATAATTATTTACTCTTTTCTTTTTTGTTGAAAATTTCAATCAAATATAAGGAGTCGTTAGGCCATGAGTTATTTACTTTCTTTTTTGTTGAAAATTTCAATCAAATATAAGGAATCGTTTGGCAATGAAAAAAATGCATAAAAGCACATGTAAAGATCAATGATCACACAAATTTCAATCAAATATATTTCTACCTGGTTAATCGCTTTTTTTCTACATCTATACACATTAATTTTCTACGTATTACAAAAATTGTGTTTCTTTCTATGTTGCTGAGATCCTCCAAAACTATCACTAATATTACTAAGAGCGTATCAAATCGAAGACAACATCTGTCACGACAACTACATATATCGATATTTTCAAAGAGTACGAATGACCTAAATTTCCTTTCAATATGACTTCTTGAGATACTTGAAAGTTGATCCATCAAAGCAATCCACTCTATCTTTGTAAAGATTCATCAATTTCAACAATTCAGTAGCTTTTTCCTTAGTTTTTTCACCACATCCCACTTGTAAAACCACCAATAATTTTTGAAATACACCTAATTCCAATGCCTCAATTACTGAATTATTCTCATTATTTCCACTTTTGCAAAGTTTCCACAAAATTGAAATTGAACATTCTGTGGCCATTTCTGTAACTCTCATTATTTTTTTGGCTATTATTGCCATAGTCAATCCATGTTCATAAGCCTTTTGTTTCCCTTCTTCAAAATTGCAAATTATGTCCAAAATAGCCAATCCCTTCTCTATTATACTGTTTTCACAATCCACAAGCATTTCAACAACCAAACAAACTAACCCCATGTTTACGAATTTAGACACAATTTTCTTGTTATTTTCACTTGATGTATATGAGATAATAGAGTATATCACCGTTAACGACGCTTTCGTCGTGGAGGGGCAAATCGGTACTTTCACCATTTGGTACAAAGATTCAACCAAATCTTCGATATCTATTAACACATTTGTGCAACTTTGGTCATAATAGAGCAATTCTTTCATGACTATAACTACATTTTGTCTTGCTGATAAATCTTCACCTTTCATAAACCTTGCCATGCAACGTAAAGACGTCGATGACACGAGTTTCGATATCCCCTCTTGTCCAATAGGAAACATCCACGTCATCCCCCATAACAAGTCCTTCAAGAGTTCATCCTGAATTCCCATAGAGAAAATCTCAAAACATGTTGCAAAAACATAACCTACCCCACATTCCACTATGCATTTCTTGTTTCTCTCGCTCTCTTTAGCTAAAATCCTGACTCGTCCCACTAACTCTCTACATTTCATCTCGTTCCCTCGTTGAGCTTCAATCATTAGCCTCGAGCAAATCTCCGTTACTTGAGACGAATCGATTGGAATTCTAGGAGTTGGAACTCTTTCAATGCCATAATCTTTATTCTCCACACACCAATCTTGAATTGTTTTCCTTATGGCATGGTTTGGTATGAGATTGAAATTTCTCAAACGTTGATTCGTCACGGGGCACGTTGAATTCCGTGCCTCGATCCATTTTTCGATGTTTTCACGATCATATGAAATTCCAGTACATAATGTGACTGGATCTTTCATTAAATCAAGAGAAATCGGACAAAGAAAATGAGATGGAATCGAAAGTTCTTTACAAGAGTTCAATTTTGTAACCTTCTTTTTACGTATCCACGAAAAAATCATCTTTACAATAAACTTGTAACGAAAAATATGAACAATAAAATTTATTTGAGAGAATTATAAGTTTTTTTTGTACAAAATTTTGATGTGTTTTTTTTTTTTTACTACTTCTTGTTATGAAGAGGTATATATATATATGGGAAAAGTAAATTTATTTATTTATTTTTTTGGTAATAGAAACAGTCAAAATTGATTAGAAGAAGGTTTGATTTTGAACGTTGAATGTTGAATATTTGAAAAAGAAAATTAAGTGTATATTTATGTTCACAGCTAACATATTTAGAATTTTTTTGAATATTTATTTTTAATTAAAAAAAAGAGAAAAATTGTATAAAGACGGCAAAATGGGTTGACCCGATGACCAAGTCGTTAGTCAATACAAGTCGGTGGGTCGTGTCTGACCTGTCAAAGGCTGGAATTTTTTTAATTGTTCTTTTTTTTTGGTATTTCAAATAAGGACAAGATATTAATTAATTCTTTTTTTTTCTATTAGTGATTTTTATTTAGCATAATACGTAAATATATTATTTTAGTGTGTTTCGGAAAGAATGACATGTTTTTATATTAGAAAAATTATAGAAATTCCACCTTTAAGTTCTTTTAATAATCATTATCTCCTATTAGTTTTATAAATTTTCAAAATTCCTCATTTCCGCGCATCAGATTAATGTTTCAGCGCGTCAGATTAATGTATCTCGCACATCAGATTAGTGTATCATGTATAAAATGTAGTATTTTACTTAACGATTAATGTACTCGCGTGTTAAATTAATGTATCAGCGCTTATATTATTATATCAGCTTGAGAAATTTCTATAATTATAAACTTACAAGGGTCAAATGGTAATTTTCCCTTAAAAGTATGTGATTTATGTCATTTGCCCTATTATATTTAGTAATTGGTTAACTTTAAAATACTCATTTCACGCTTAATTAGAATTACTTATAGTTACACAAACATTTACTAATTATTTAAAACCACAACAGTTTCAAAAGTTTTTCTTTCTTAAGCTCCATTTGATCAAATCAAACTAACACATACGAATTGAGAAAGTGGAGTATTTAATTTGCTCTAACTTGCTTCAATTCTGAATGTGTACAAGTAAACATTACGAATGTCGTATTGTGTAGGATGTCGCATCGGATGTAAACTACCATGTAAGACGTCAAGTAGGACGTGTGTCATTTTACTTGTTTAACTTTATACAAATTTAAATATTTATTTTTACATATCCAAACTTAGAGGCTACAGATATAATTAAGATCAAATAAAAAAATACGTTCATATATTATTATTTTATCTCTTTTTGACTTTTGTGTCGAATGAAATTGAGATTGGTCTCTCGTTAGATCACAATTTGAGAAATTCAAATAAATTATATTTATGATACTCTTGATGTAATATTTTAATGTATAGACGTTATTTTATGAAACAAACAATCTAACGATATATGAAAACGGATGTTAGCATACACATCATTTTACTAAATTTTTTATTTTCAACTTTGTATTATAGTAGTGTATATAACTAAACATATGCCTTCAATAAAATAAAGTATTCTTCGTCCATTTATGTTAACAAAATAAATTAGTTCATCTGAATTCGAAAAAAAAAAAGTCGAATATATTTTGATTCATTTAATTTTTTTAATATTTATCACACGCTCGGTAAATTCATCAGTAATGAATTAAACAAAAATTGTATGAAATAGCAAACTATTAAATTATATTAAATGTTATAGTTATAGTTTATTTTAATTGTAACTCGTAGCAAATATTTTCTTTTTTGTCATCTGATTCGGTATACAATTAGGCTTTTCCGGTACACAATTAGTCATTTTATACATTTCGATATAAAATGTATAAAGTGCGTTTGTGTTTGTATTAAGCATAAGAAAAGTGTATATACAAATACAAATACATATATTTTCGTCCTATACACTTATAATTATACAAATATAGATCTTATTGTACAGATTATAATGTATAAATGAATTTATACAAAACTGAACAATGTGTATAAAATTGAATGTTTGTAGCGTATAATACAAATCAAAAGCTCCATAGCAAACATAAAATTTGCTATAGAACGTAATTGTACAAACTATAGTTATAACATACAAATATGATTTTTATGTTTGCTATATGTGAAAGTTTCTCATTAATACAACATTATGACAAGAGAGAGTTGTTCGGATGATAAGTACCATTACTTTCAGTTTTAAAATTATGAGTTAAATTACCAAAAAAACAAAAAGATAGAAGCGAGTCGGATGAATATATATATATATATATATTCCTGAATTTATAAACATCACATTCTATTTATTTTTTTCCTTTTTGGTGGATTTTGTCTCTTTTGTTTGATATTTGTATTTGCTCAATTAATCTGAATTCGCACAATATAATTCATTCGAAACTATTGCTCCCTATAAAAAAATCCTCTTTATAAGTTAATTCTTGAATGTAACTCTACTTTGCATAATTTAGCAATTATATCTATTAAAGCATATATTTTGAGTGAGTAATAGTGTTTTATCAAATTAATTACGAAAAACTTCATTATTAATACTAAAGAAGTATATAGTTTATGTTTGGTCATTCAATTATAAAATACAAACATAAAATATAGATCTTTATATACTTTACAATTAGTATCTCATTCAAATAGATAAACAATTTGATATATTCATTGTGAGATATTTAACTAAGTACTTCAATTTAATCAATCTTTGAAATTAAATTTTTTTACGAAAAATACTATAAATTGTGATTAGTCTATAGTAATATCCAAGATATGTATATTTTTAAATTTTTGAAACACAAAATCTTGGCCATTAAGCTATTAGTTTTAGATAATATAATGATTGAGACAGATAAGGATGATATAAACCTCCATGTGAAGCCTCTTAGTTGTTGGTCCACAATTTTAAACAAACTAAGGTGGAGAATATATACACAAATTTTGTACATGTGACCACCTATTTTTTCAAAAATAAAAAATACAAAAAATATCTTACATTATGGTTGGATGACAGTAGAACATGCTTTTTGTTTTTATCCTCTCCAAATTGGAGGAAAAAATTTATAATATTCCACTTTTTATTTTATTGTTTTTCCTTTTTTTTTGTTTTTTTTTGTTTGTATCACTCATTTTGGTGATGAAAATGACTTTCTACTTATCTTATATACCAAAACTAGCTGTTATTTTGTGGTATGTGTTATTTTTGAAATTAATGATCAATTCTAGATATGAGAAAAGTATGATGTTAAATAGCTAAGACTTTCATTTTCATTAATCTCCTACCACATTCTCTTTGTTTCTTGATAAAATAATATCTTGCTCAATTTACACGTATCTCGATTATTATTTAATATGTCTGTTAGCCTTAGTGTGATAAAGAAGAAAAAACTAGATCTATTTGTGTCTAATGAGTTTCAAATGATCAATTCAAGATATGATACTTACCAGACGTACTTTTCTCTCATGCACTTCATTAATATCTAGGCGTACCTCAATTATTTCATCCCGATACTTACTATACTTGTCAGCTAGAACTAGTCGATGAAGAAGAAGAGAATAGTTCTATTTGGTTTTAGTGAAATTTAAACGCTAATCTATCATGTTTTTCACTCACTTCATTAACTTCTAGACGGAATCAAGGATCACATTCTCTTCTTTTTTTTTCTATTAGAAAGACAATTGATACTTGTCTTTCTTATATCATATGATTACAAAGAGTATAAGACAACATCCTTTAGTGGAGCTCAGACATTTGGTTACTTGTGAAAATTACCGTTTGAAATGATTGAATATTACATGCACCTTAAAATATCTCTTAAGATTTTGCCAGTTGGCTATGCCTTTGAATCGAGAGTCTATCGGAAATAAGAGTCTACCGAAAATAAGAGGCTGTTTGTTGTATCATAACAGAAAACTTTACATTTTGCTTGAAAAAGCATCATAAGCAAAAGCTAACTTTATAATTTGCACACTTCAAAGCCACTTTACATTTCAATACAGCTTGCACCCTACTATTTTTCTAACAAAAAACAAAACAATTGAAGAATACAAAAGTACCATAATCTACTGGTAATTGATGGCATCCCTTTCATTTCCAACCAAACCACAATGTATTCACATGGAAAAAAGAGAGAGATTCATCATCATACAATAAGAGTCAAAAGACAATAAAAATCTTAAAAAGAATCCCTATAACAATGAGTTAAGGTAAAAGCATAAGAGTTAAAAGCAAAAAGAAGAAGAAAATGTCGTGTGACTCGCGATGAGGAAGAAACGGAGAGAATGAACAACCAAACCTAGATCAAAGAGTGTCAACTTCTCACCTACCATCAGAAGATGTAAATGACTCAGCAAATCCGTAGGGGCGAGTAGGTATGCTTGTTTGAGTGTTATCCAAGCTTGGAAGGTAAGAAGAGGAGGATGAATCCATGTGACTTGAACCTTCATAAGCTTGCCACTTTTTAAGCGCTTGGGGTAATGACATATCGAGATCAATGCCGTATATGTCCTCTGAGCACTCATCGGATGGTTTCCAGAGCTCTACAAGAGATGAAAGAACATTGACAGCATGGCCCATGTCAGGCCTTTGATATGGCTCCCTTGCAGAGCAGTGGCCAGCTAGCTCAGCTACAGTGCTGATACTGGCGAGTGTTTCCTCACTAACGTTAATTGCGGGGTCAATTGCCTTTCTGAATGTATCCTTATTCAGATGCATTCTTCGGAACCATGTTACTAGATGCATGCTCTCCTCAGGCTGGCTTTCATCAAGAGCCTTTCTTCCTGTGATGAGCTCCATCAAAATCACACCGAAACTGAACACGTCCACCTTGGTTGTCACTCTCCCTGTTACTGGCAGACGAAACAAGATAAAATACAAGTTCAGAAAATGATGTATCTACATTCCAAAAATGCCTATGCACATATCACGATCAGGAAAGCGAGCAAATAATGAACTTGGTTATCCTTGAATTCCACCAAGGGGAAAAGTAAACAAGAGGATCTTCTGTCATAGGAATAATGACATGTTAAAGTGTGTGATTAGGCTAAAGTTGAAAACGGTGACATTCCAGCAAAGCATCAGGAAAAAGTATTTCCTGTAGGACGGGTATCTACATTTAGGAACTAAGTAATCATAGCTTTAAAGGGGATGACAAAATCAAGGATATAAGTATGTAACAATGAATGAATGACAGGTTCTTTACCATGAGCACAAGTAGAATTGACAATGAAAAAAGACACGAACATTAATATATACAACAGATTTAGACCTTTTATAGGACAAAAGCTGATTAACATAAAACAGGCTAAATTTCTTAGAGTACACTAAGTATCATCTGACTCTTATCAGTCAAATGACTGCTAATTCTCCAGAAGCATCCTGAGTTCAAACCCCTAAGGTACACACAATTCATACTTTAGAGGTTTTAAACTTAAAACCAAGTTTATCTAGGCATCAATTACATACAAATATTATATCAGCAATTTAGCATCAGAAGACACATATAAGGAAAGAGCATACCTGCATATTCCGGTGCCAGATATCCAAATGTCCCAGCAATCCTCGTCTCTATAGAACCTTTCCCTTCTGGAGCAAGTCTGACGAGGCCAAAATCTGCAACTTTAGCCCTCATATCATCCCCTAGAAGAATATTTGAAGGCTTCAGATCCCGGTGAATGAAACTCTGATGGGCTAAACTATGGAGGTACTCTACACCCCTAGCAACATCTAATGCAATGGTCAACCGTTTTGTCCATTCCAGGGGTTTAAGCCCTTCTTCTGCCCAGTCGAAGAGATGACTGCTTAATGTTCCTTGAGGCATGTATTCATACACTAGAAGTTTCTCATTTCCATCAAGACAGTACCCAAGTAGTCCAACAAGATGCCTATGTCTGACCTTAGTCAAAACAGCAATCTCGGATTTGAATTCAGCTAGTCCCTTCCCAGTGATGATTCCGTTTTCCATTCTTTTGACTGCAATCTTAGTCCCATCATGCAATTCACCTCTGTAGACAGTGCCAAAGCCTCCCCGGCCTAGTATGTTGTCTTCACTAAAATTGTTGGTCACATTCTTCAGTACCTGAATGGAAATCACCATATTTCCTGCTTCAACCATTTGAACATCACCGGCTTCACTAGCAGAAACAGTATGCGTTTCACCAACTGCACCAACACTGACACTGGATCCTGCAACTGTGATTTTCACACTATCATTGTCAGAACCAGAATGGTGTGGATGCAATACCATGGTATTTGGACTTTGCACTCGGCTAAAACGCTTTTGTTTGCTTTTGTACAGACAGAAAGCTGCTGCTCCAATCAAACAAAGCATAAATACACCTCCAATTACAGAAAACACCACAATTCCAACCTGGCGATTGGACTTCTTACGAGCTGCTTGGGAATTTCCATCATCAGAGCCTGTTGAACCACCTGGAGAACTGCCTTGGGAAGGTGCATCACTCTTGTCCTTCCCAATATCAGGGTTACCACTATATTTCAGAATCAAATTTTTCCTAAAAGCTGGTACCTTTCCATAAATTTGATTGTTTGACACATCTAACTCTGTAAGGCCTGTCAATGTGGTTAGCTCTTCGGGAATGGTACCAGTCAGATTATTATCTGCAAGAACTATTTTTTGTAGTGACTTCAGTGAAGCAAATTCAGGAGATATTGTTCCAGAAAGCCCCATTTTCTGGAAATTTATGACAGTAATGTTACCATTACTGCAAGTAAGACCAAACCAATCAGCACAGGGATCATTTTCCTTCCAGTTCTTCGCAAAAATCATTGGATAATCCATTGATTTTGCAATTGAAAGCAATGTATTAACTCTAGGATCACAATCACCTGGTTGTAGCAAACAAAAGCTGTTTGTACCTTTTGCAGAATCAACAACAACAGAACCTTTGAACACCGGCATTGGTCCTTGAAAGAAATTATTCGTCAAATTAACGAACTTTAAAGACTCAAGATTCATCAAAGAACTTGGCACAGGACCTGTAAAGGCATTATCTCTAAGACTCAATGCCTCCAAAGCCTTTAATCCTGAAAAGTCCGGCAATGGCCCCGAAAAGTTATTGGAATGCAACCAAACCTCCTTCAGGAATGTCATGTTTGATAGAACATCGATTCCTCCATTAAGCTTCTGTCCATTTAACCATAAAGACTCAAGCAGCAAGCCAGAAAAACTGGAGGGCAATTCACCCTCCAAGTTATTGCCAGCCAAATGTAAATTTACCAATCCAGGAAACTCATCAGGACTAAAAAAGTTAGGAATTCTCCCAATTACATTTGCTGAATTTGCTGAAAAGTTTTTAAGTGAAGAAGCATTTCTAAGGCTCTCAGGGATCTCCCAACCAACAAAAGGGTTCTTATCAATATCAACAGACAGTAATGAAGACATATCAGTAAAGAAATCAGCAGGAATTGAACTAAACTGATTTTCACCAAGCAGTAACACTTGCAATGAACTCAAACCACTCAAACTAGGCAAAGGGCCAGAAATATTGTTTCCTTGAAGCTCTAAACGTTCAAGTTCAGTAAGTTTAGAGATTTCTGGAGGGAGAGTACCTTGAATGTTCTGGCGCCCAATTTGGATCCGGATGACCCGTTTGTCTGAACAACCAACATGGTTCCATTTGCATGGATCCGGGTCTGACCATCCAACTTCTTTAGGTGGGTTTAAGCTCTTTTTCAAAGCTAACATGACTGAAACATCATCATCTTGAGACTCAACAACCAAAAAAAATGCAGAAATACCAAGAACAAGTAATACAAGCTTTAAACGAAGAGTATTCATTTCTTTTGCAAAGATTGAAACTCTTAAACAAGACAATGAAAAAAAAACAAGAACCCAAGTGTTCTTTATAGAACAAGTAAAGATACAAGCTTTAACACAAGAAGGGTGTTTATATCTTTCGTAAAGATTAAAACTCTTAAACAAGACAATGAAAAAAAAAAGAACCCAAGTGTTCTTTATAGAACAAGTAAAGATACAAGCTTTAACACAAGAAGGGTGTTTATATCTTTTGTAAAGATTGAAACTTTTTGATAACACAATGAAAAAAAAGCAAGAACCCAAGTGTACTTTACAGAACAAGTAAAGATACAAGCTTTTAACTAAGAAGGGTGTGCAAAGATATAAACTTTTTGATACACAATGAAAAAAAAAACAAGAAACCAAATGTTCTTTATAGAACAAGTAAAGATACAAGCTTTAACACAAGAAGGGTGTTCATTTCTTTTGCAATGATTGAAACTTTTTGACACACAATGAGAAAAAGAAAAACAAGAACTCAAGTGTTCTTTACTGAACAAGTAAAGATAAAAGCTTTAACACAAGAAGGATGTTCATTTCTTTAGCAAAGATTGAAACTTTTTGACAACACAATGAAGAAAAACAAGAAACCAAGTGTTCTTTGTTGCAAAAAATCAAACTTTTTTCAAGATTTTAAGAGAAACATTGTGCAATGTGGTAGGGTTTTTTTGCAGAGTTGAGAGTAGGAGGAAGAAGGAAGCACATGAGAGAAAGGGCCCACAGAAAACTGGAAAGCTAAGAATGGGGAGAGTTTGTATAGAGAAGCAAAATGACAGTAATAAAAAAGCTGGATGATTCTTGGGAACATGGCCTAAATAAAGGACAAGTTGGCAGTTTGGTTTGATTTTGTGTTTGTCAATTATTTCTTCTTTTTTTTTCTGCTTATATTCCAAATTTAAATAACTACTCTACTAGTGTTTCTTTAGTTGTCATGTCAATATCTCCGAGAAATAAAAAATATCACATTGAGAGGGACGAAGTAATATAATATTGTACTCTTTTTATTTATAATTATCATGTTTCGCTCTTGAAAGTTAATGAATTGAAATATGTCTAACTATCATAGTTTTACTGATTTCACATCTAAATTATTTAGCTTTCTTGTTACATGCGTAAGTTATCTCACTATATATATAGAATATAACACATTTCGAATTGGCTAAATATTTCAAATTATTTATATATACAATATAACACATTTCGATTACTGATTGGCTAAATATTTCAAATTATTTGAAAATAGGCGCATAGAGACTTGAAAATCCATTAAAATGAATCCACCTAGAATCTATTGATTATTAAGGCTAATTAAGCTAATGAATTTTAAAAGACAAAAATTATGTGATTTCTAAAAAATATATTATTAACAAGGAGAAAATGTGATGAGGCTAGGCCCCTTATCTCCACATGAGGTCACAAGAACAAGTAAAAATTAAAATGTATATTAAAATATTAATCAAATTTCAGATAATTTGATTCTTAAAATACACTAAGTAATAAGTAGTTCAACCAATCATTGGAGACAAAATGAGCACATTAATGTTGTTTTTTAATTCAGTGCATTTTAAGCTAACTAACACATTACATACTATGTTGGAAAATATTATGTGGTTGAAAATAGCCAATAATCTTTATAATCATACTCCCTTTATTTTATTATTTATAGAAAAATAATAAAAAAATGACCACACCCACAAAAAAAAAAAAATCAATATACCTTTTATTTTCAATTGAATATAATAGTAAAATAAACTTTAATACTAAGAATACCATTTATATATATTTCAAATCTTTTTTATTTTGTTTTAGTTATAATGAGTTTGATAAACAAAACAAGTATATAAATTTTTGTTGTTAGTTTTATAGAAATTTGGTGAGGTCGATGTGATCAAACATATCAAGTCTTTTATTTTGCTATTCAGATGAATTAATATTTAATTTTTGACTTAAAATGAACTTTTTTAAAAATGCGGGATATAATTTATGAGATAATATGATACAAAATATTAATTTATATCTCAATTCATATAAAAACAATTATTTAAAAGACAAAAATTAATGATCAACTCAAAACTAGAAGAAAAAAAAAGGTGCAAAATAATCATAGAATTAATGGAGCAACTAACAATGTAATAATAATTCATTTAAACAGAATCATAAAAATCAGATACATTTAAATACAAAGGTGAATGAGACAGGAGAGATTCAAATAAGAGAGTCAGTCTTGAATATAGTGTAAATTACACCTAATTTGACTTATATGTATCAGAAATACCTATATCTAAATGAGACAAATACACGAGCAAGAGTCAATTTTGGATACAATGTAAACTACATCTAATTTGACTCGTATATATTCGAAATACATGTTTATAAATGAGCCAAATATACGTATCTAGCAAAGAAAAGCAATATAGGAACCTAAATTAGTGAGGTTTGTGTTGTTTGCTCTTATCCAAATGGAGAGCTGTAAATGGGTCCATGTTATGGAGTTGTAAAGGGCCCAAGGCCCATAAGTGTTTGCTTATCTGCCCACTTTACAGTTCAAAAGAAGAAGAGTGTGATGTTCCAAGGGCCCAATTCAAACTTTTAATTCTTCTTTTGTCTATGTTTCTTTATTAATTACTTCACTTTTTTCCAGTCTTGGTATACTATATTTTTTTAGAACTGGAAAAGGTTTAAAAATAATTTTCATCTATATTTAGTGTAAAAATACCCATTTACTCCTCCTTTTGGTTTGAAATTGAGTTTATACAATATATATATATGAGATTCTTCATAGCAAATTTCATTAAACGGTAGTCGTGACTCATAATTACATGAAAATGTAATTGTATTAAATAATACACTAATAATGCTGGCCAATCCGCATAATTTTTTCTAAAAAAGTCATAGCAGCTTATGGCCTTTAGCCGAGATAAATTTGGATTCAAAATTTATGTGTGACATTAAATTCTTTATAATAATAAAATTATGATTTGAAATTTAATAATTATTAAGCTTGTAATATTTTGAGAAAATGACATAAATGGTTCCTATACTATTGCGGTAGATCTAAAATAGTCTCTTAACTATAATATTTAACGGATATAGTCTTTTAACTATCTAAAAAATTTTTAAGCTATTTAAAACTTGAAGAATAAAAAAAAACTATATTCAAAAGAATTTGACTCACATTTTATGTACAATGTTTGCATGAAATGAATTCTTAATTCGAAAAATCATTATCAACTCAGCAAAGTCATTCAATTGTTCCTTTGATATATGGATTCTCATAGAGACTTCATATCGATCCTAATGGCTAGATGATCTCGTCATTATGCTAACACAAAATGTTTAAAAAATATGTAATTGAAAACATCAATTCAACAAATAATGATGAAACATAATATAAATGTGGATAGGAAGTATTGTTCAAAATAATTTATCGTCTGATCATAGCAAATTTCACATTTAAATATTAAAAATCATAAAATACTTTAAGTTTGAATTAACCAAGGTTAATTAGAGATCTTGTGAAGCGATATGAATGTCTAATTATAATTTTGAATTTGATTAACATTGTGAGAAGAAGAATAGAGAAATAATTCTCCATGCAACATTCTCTAATGCGATTGAGTTTATAGATGAAATCTTTTCTACGAAAATTATTTAAAATTTCTTCATTGCGACCTAAATAAACACTCTTAAACATATGTTTATAAAGCTCTTCATTAGACCAATCAATTATAAGTACATGATTTGAGTCACTTCTTACATTTTAAATACAATTTTTACGTTTATGTTTGATTTATTTCGTTAAATTAGCCTTTACAAAATATTGAGTATTAATTTGTTTTCATATTATATATCATGTATTTATGAAATATATTTCATAATTCATATTTAAAAGAATATAAATCTAATGACTAAATCCCATTAAACTATCAGGTACGTTTTATAACACCTTGTTTGGATGTGTGCTACTCGTTATATCGTATTGTATTATTTAATTAATTCATCGTTAGGTAACGATAAAAACATTTATTTTATGCAACGGCGACTAATTTGGTGTGATTGCATCATTATTTCAATAATCTCTTTTCATATTTTTATTTATTATTTAATAATTATATTTCATTTTTTATCCTACATTTTCAAGTAACTCTATTACGTACCCTACTTTTTTGATATATTTATAATTTAAATTATAAATGTAACATTAGATAACGACGAAAAAGTGAAAATCTATTGGTTTTCACTTTTTTTTGTTTGGTTACTTTCGATTAGTTTATTTGATTGTTTTGTATTATCTTTGATAGAATTTTAGCATGAGCTAGAAATATAATGTCACTAGCAAGGGCGGAGCTAGTAATGGTTTAGGGATTCATGATTTGAAACTCTTTCAGCTGAAAATAGTATTATCTATATCTGTTTCAGATTATTTTTTGTGTGTATATTGTCAATATTGAACTCCTTCAACTTTTTGTAAGTTTATTTTTTTAAAATATATATATTTTGAACTCCGTAATAAATATCATGACTCTCTCATCTAGTCACATGTAGTGTCATTAGGTGCATTGGGCAATATTTTCAGAGGAACTTTTAACTTAAAAAAATTCTATAAGCATAATAGAAACACTAATAATTTAAGTATGAAACTCGATATCAATAATAGTGTAAAAAGGTTTTATGTATTGAGTTCAAATAACATAATTTGTGCCACTTGGAGTGTTTTAGGAGGTCAAAATACATAAACCAAACACAAAGTCATATTTACACTCTAAAACCACTTAATTAGTGCAATATCTAGATCAATTAATTCCTTTTTTTAAAAAAATTAAACAATAAACACCACAACATAATTATATACTACTAGGAATTGCTTTCAGACAACATCAAAATTTCCTCCAAATAATCAGCACCTAAATCCTCTAAAACCAACACATTTTCACAACTCATTTCTTTTTCTTCCTTCTTCTTATTACTACCCTTTTTCATCATAGAATGCCATTTCTTCAAAGCTAAAACAGGTGAACATCCATCTTCAAATCTACAATCAATCTCCATCAACGATCGATACACCATCTCCACTGGATAATTTAGCACCGCCATTCTCCCATGCAACGCGTATGCAGCTTGGTCATAAGCCAATGCAGCTTCTTCAGCAGTGTCAAATGTTCCTAACCAAACCCTAACACTATTTCTAGTTGAATCCCTTATTTCAGCCGCGTATTTACCCCATGGCCTCCTTCTTACACCTCTATAACTAGTAGCCACTTCTTTTGATGATCCTTCATGAATATTATTAGATGATGAATCTTCTTTGGCTTCGGATAGAACATTAAGAAGAAGCATGTCCTCAGTGTCATTCTCATTGAAACCAAGATCATGATATTGCGAATATGAGTATGATGATGAGGAAGATGAAGAATCCATTAACCTCGTCACGTTGACAATGAATTAAAATGATTCTATTTCTCAATCTTTCTGACTTGCTCCTACGAAACTAAGGTAGATAAAAAAGATAAGTGATATATTTGATCAAATTTGGTTTTTGAAATTATAAGGGAGAAATAGATCTATATATATATATATATATTGAGATGTGCACACTAAAATTATATGATTTACTATTTGAAAAAAAAATTGGATTGAAAGAGTCTACTAATTAATCATGTAGATATTTTATGGTTGAAAATTGATGAGGAGTGTAGTCTTCTTAATTATATAGTAATAGTAATAATAATAAATTAATAATAGGGGCTGCATGAATTAATCCAAAATTAATAATTATGCACGTGTGGTCAAAATGTTGGTCAAATTGATTTGTGGAGATTATAAGTGGCGGCCACATCATCATGAAAACTATATATTAAAATATTAATATAAGACTCATGATCTCAGCACTAAGGACTTTGGTCTTCATTTGGTCAACTTTTTTGTAATTTTATGATACATACTATTATCAAATTTATCGTATGAGAAACTGTGTTAATCGAATCGTAAATTTGTTAGTGAATTTTATTTATATACTTGAACTATAACTTGTTATAATTGAATATCCAAATGCATGATAAAATATTTATATTAGACACTTTCAATTGAAATTTTTAATATATTTTTTCGATGTATGTTCTCAAATGTTTATTACATAAATAATTAGTTAATCACTTAAAATTTTCTTTATTTATACGAATTAGTTTTAATAGGTCGTAAAATCATAAGCATGATTGGTCAATTGAAGATGATGTGTGTGTGAAGTGTGAACGTAATTTTATTACTTAATTAATTTGATGTTTTGACTTGAGTTTTGATTTGTTAACGTCTTCTATTACGATAATAGTTCAAAATCTTAAATACTTCTTCTTTTACGTCCATTTTAATAATCTCATGTAAAATTTTGATATCGATTCGTGTAAGGGTGATAATTATGTTCTTTTATACTACTAACTCTATTAAAAAGATTAATTATATAACTAAAATAACATTTGTGATGTAATATAGAACAATAGTGATCCTAGAGATGGTCAAATGTGAAGTAATCGTTCATAATATTTTGCTCCTAAAAAATAAGTGTGAAGTTACGTTTTTTTTTCATAATTATGGACCTAATAACTCTAAATTAGTGGTGGTAAAACTATGATTATAATGTCGTCAAAGTAATTTTATTTAAATGTTTTGATGGATAATAAAGTGCGTAGGAGATAGGGTCAACATTATTATTGCTATGATAACTTAAAAATAATTTATAATCTACCAAGCCAACTCTTTTGGTGCAACAGAGGGAACCAAAAAGAATTTTTAAAAAATGTGTTCACATTACTCTCTTCAATTTTTTTTTATATATTTTATTTGTATTATAAGTCAATTAAATTTAAATTTTGACGTTTCAGATCTCAATTTCAAAAACGGGGCTCAAATTCAAAATCTCTAAGGGTGAAAGAATGACCAAACTATTCCCCTAACCCATGTTAATCTCCCTTGCTCAAGTCAATTCTTTCTAACGGAGTCCGTTTCAATTTATTTTTTTTACAATAATACGTTTAAAAAGGAATTTTTTTTTACAATTCTTTAATCGTAACTTTCCTGATGATATATTTGATACGGTAAGATAAAGAAGATTTTGCCACCTAATAAAATAAAGAAGAGCAAATGTTGAAGACCAAAAAAGACCTCAATATTAAAAAATATTATAATATATTTAACATATTTTTAATTTAAAATTACGAAATTCAAAAATTATTTTTCGTAAAATCTATATTAAGTTAAAAAATGATAGACCAATCAAAACGGATAAAGTCTAAATTAGTGATATTGAGAATATGTTTGATAAACTAGGCTGAAAAATTAGAAAAAAATTCATTTAAGACATAGAAAATAACCGCAAAAATGCAATAATTAAGTAAGAATAAAGCTGATAAACTTTTATTTAACTGACCAATTCATAGTTTGTGTAAATATTTAATTATTATTATTGACTAATAAAGGAATTTTTGTGATTTTTCACGAGGATTATATTTGCATGGCAAGTGTTGCACGTGGTGAATTTTGGATTTGAAACGACAGCACGTGATACTAATTCAAAGGAAGAATTCATTGAAGATAGACATAATTAATGTAGTTGGTGAACTTTTTTCGAGGTTCGATTAAATTTGAATTGTGTATTATAAAATTTATTTCTTAAAAATAATATATCTAATATGAGTGTATTGTTCTTAAGGACATTTTTGCCAATATAATAGATTAAATATCTTTCATGTTGAGATTAAGAAGTTCTACACGTCTGAATTAAAGATGTACAGATTCTTTAACGAATCTAACTACTCATGCAATCAAAATTATAAATGATTCACCCAATTGTTATCATATTTCCCCTCACCAGACTCCGATTTCGTTCGAATATGAACTAGGTTAGAAAAAAAATTCAAATATTACAAAAAAAAAGTTCCGACCCAAAATTTTTCCTCGTTAACTTTTTATAACAACGTAATCCGATCATTACATTGTTGCGGTTATAAATTAATAGCTAGAGGCAACAAAAATTCAAAGAGAGAAGAACAAATGTGTTATTAATGAAATATGTGGTTTTGAACAATTGAAATTAGTGGTTATTAGTAGTTTTAAACATGTCAAACATATTTGTATTGAGTAACATTCTTTATATAACAGATTAATAAAAAAAATTATTTTTTTTAAAATAGAGGAAGTATATAAATTCTAAAATTAATTCAATATAAATATTTTAAAAAAAGTATAAGAATCTAGAGAATTTTTAGTTGATGGATAGTCAATAATTTTATTAATAGTGTTTTACTCATTAGTATGACTAAAATTTTCTTTTTTTGTAAAATAAAATAAATCAAAGAGCTAATTAAACCTATTAACTCTTCCAGAAGTTTTTGAATGTCAAAATTCAAAAATAAGTTCCATAGAAGAAGCCTTTGATTGATGGTCAAAAAGTTACTTTATAAATTAAATAATGCATGAAATTCAAGTGGAATAATTTAGTAAGACTCTTTTTTGGGTTCTAAGGATATAATTAAGTGGAATTATGAATTGAGAATCATGATTAGAACTTTGAATATTTTTCACAATATAAAAATATTATAAAAAGGAAGTTTGAATATTTCTTGTTTGACTTGGATAGGAAGAAGAATAAATTTGTACAAGTTAACATCTATCAACCTAATTTTCAACAAATTAATATTGTGGTCTTTGAATTTAAAACCTTCATTTCGATTTAAAATAGTTATAAATTTTTGAAATTGAGTTAAATTATATTTATTTTTTATAAATAAATGTTAAATTATTATTTAAAAAATATTATAATTACAAAGACCAGAAATAGCAAACACCAACTAACTTATTTAATTTTTAATTTTTTATTTTGTTCTTAATATTGCATATCACAACATAAATTGAAATAAAATTATTAAAAAAGGAACTTTGTCCTTTAGTTAAGCAGATGGTGCATGCATTTGCACCAAATCCGTGCATGTTGAGGATATAAATAAAAGTTATGTACTTTTAGTGTTAAATGAAATAAACTATGAAATTAGTTACGAAATTTATCGATAATCTTAAGCTAATTCATAATTAAAAGTTACGAGTTTTGATATTTCAAACTCCGAACGTATATAGATAGTAAGTTTGTGGTTGCCCACGGCCTAACTTCTTACCCTATTACCTAAAAAAAGGTATAATTATGTCGTTGGGGTTTTCGTTCTATAGCTACAGTTTGCTATTTGTGTTTCATAATTAGATTATGTTTGCTATGAAGCATTTGATTTATATAAAATTTGGTGAATTGTATATATTGGATGATAATTCGCCTGTGTCTCTAAAAATTGTGTTTGTATATGTATATGTTCTTTGTATTAGGCTAAAGTGGCGAGCGAGATTGGGAAAAAGAGGTAAGCGAGAGAGAGCAAAGAGTGGAGAAAGATGAATTGTATATGTGTATAGGTTAGATAATTGTATATCTGTAACTACTAATGTGTCAATGATTGTGTTTGTATATACGCATAAAATTATATTCGTAAACAATTGAATCGAATTAAAACATTTATATTTGTATATCAAGTCTCGCTCTCGCTTTTTACGAATACAAGTTATACATTGTACTTTGAATAACTTGTGTTTGTATAAAGTGAGAGAGAGAGAAAGACAAAAGAGAACTGGTCAGAGAAAGATTTGTATTTGTATATTATAAGATTGGACCCTAATAAACAATCCTAGGCCCAATTAAAATTTTCAAACATTGGAAGTCCATAAGAAAGCCCAACCCAAATATCAAAAATATCAACAAAAAAATGAAGATAAGATAGTTACTGTTCTTCTTCTTCTTCATCATCATCATCATCTCCAGAGAGTCTTCAGCCATGTTTTCTCTCACTGTAAACTCCCCTAAATCTTTATCTCTCTCAACCCCATTTCTCCCTAGTCATCCCCACCCCATCCCCACCATAACCCACAAACCAAATCTCAGTCCAAGACCCATATTAGCACTTATCATTCCTCCTTCAGGTCAAAGAAACCAACAATATTCAACAGCACCACCACAACAACAGCAGCTTTATCAGCCATTTAGACCACCCCCTTCTCCTCTCCCACCGAAATTTCGCAATCTTGACACCAATTCCAAGCTCGAAGTTCTCGCTAATCGTCTTGGACTTTGGTATGAATATGCCCCTTTGATACCTTCGTTAACCAGTGAAGGGTTTACGCCTTCTACACTCGAGGAAATTACTGGGATTACTGGGGTTGAGCAGAATAGATTGGTGGTTGCTGCTCAAGTTCGTGAAACTCTTGTTGAGTGTGGTTTGGATGAAGAAACGCTTTCGTTTTTTGAATCTGGGGGTGCTGAATTGTTGTATGAAATTCGGTTGCTTAGTGGTAAGCAACGAACTGATGCTGCTAGTTTTATAGTGAGGAATGGGTTTGATATGAAGCAAGCGCAGGATTTAGCTAGGTCAATGAAGGATTTCCCGCGAAGACGAATCGATTATGGTTGGGATAAGTTTACTGGTGATTCTCCTGGTGATTGTTTGGCTTTTTGGTTCTTTAGGCTAGCTCAAGAACATGCTGCTGCAGCTGCTGAGGATTCGAGGGTTGAGGCAATGGAGAAGGCACTTGAAGTTGTGGAGACTGAAAGTGCTAGAAATGTGCTTGTAGAGGTGTTAGAAGGAAAAGGGGTTGATAAAGAGAGTGTAATTGATGATCAGGTGAAAGTGCCTTTGGTGAGGATGAAGCTAGGGGAGGTAGCAGAGTCGACGAAAGTTGTGGTTTTGCCTGTTTGCAAGGCGGAGAAGAGGGAGTTTGAGGTGGAGGCAGCGCCATGGGAATGTGGTGGTGTGGGGGAGTTTGGTGTAGTGGAGGCAGAGAAGGATTGGAGGAGATGGGTAGTTTTGCCTGGATGGCAACCAATTGCAGGATTAGAGAGAGGTGGAGTTGCAGTATCATTCAAGAGTGGGAAGCTTTTGCCATGGAAGGAGAAGAGAAAGTACAAGGAAGAGCCAGTTTTGGTAGTGGCTGATAGAGGAAGGAAGGAAGTGGTAGTGGATGATGGGTTTTACTTGGTGCTTAGTGGTGGCAATGGGAGCGGTGACGAGGGATTGAAAGTGGAAAGAGGGTTGAACTTGAAGGAAATGGGAGTCGAAATGAGCTTGGGAATGGTGCTTTTAGTAGTTAGGCCACCAAGATGGGAAGATGAAGATCAACAAATTGATGAAGATTAGGATTCTGTAAAAATGCAGCCTTTCTGTATGCTATCAATGGCAAAAATTTTGAGTATCACAGTAAGATATACAATGTTGTATTAGCATTTTTGCATTAGAAGAAACAGAATGTACAAATTCAGGATTCACTTGTATTGTTGTGAAGTGAAACTGGATCATATTTGTTGAATAAGAACACCATATTTCTTTGTTGTGAATCTTGACTTGTGCATTTGTCTAAATAATTGTACAATCAATCTCAAACAAATGCAAGCAAAAGTATATAACACATATCGAACAAATTCAATCAAGGTAATAAGCACAGTATAATGTCATTGCGCCAATTTATTCAATAGAATAACATAACATAGAAGAAACCTTTACATGTACTAGCAGCTTGTCGAAAAAAAAGCATGCATATATGAGTTTTGCACAGCCTGTAGAGGAAAGCTCAGTTACCAAATGTAACTTGACATGTTGCTAAACTACATTAGTTCTCAGTTATCTCACCACAATCTTCGATTAAGACAGGGCAAGATGTTTTCCCACTGTCTGAACCAACCTTTTCCATTGCCTCGACAACATTATAGCCATCAACAACCTTCCCAAACACGACGTGTTTACCATCAAGCCAAGGTGTTGCTACTGTGGTGATAAAGAATTGAGATCCATTGGTGTTTCGTCCAGAATTTGCCATTGAAAGAAGGCCAGGTATAGTATGCATCACACTAAAGTTCTCATCAGCAAATTTAGTACCATATATAGATTCTCCACCAGTCCCATTTCCTCTGGTGAAATCTCCACCCTGACACATGAACTGTGGAATGATTCGATGAAAACCCGACCCCTTGTAGTGTAATGGCTTCCCTAACTGCCCGATCCCTTTCTCCCCCGTACACAGAGCTCGAAAGTTCTCAGCAGTTTTAGGAGTCTTATCTTTAAACAGCTCCATTACAACTCTCCCAGCTTTGGCATTGCCAATCAATATATCAAAGAAAACCTTCGGATTTTTCGCCATTGTTACTTCTAAACCTGAATTATAACATACACACGATGATTTAGTTGCGACAGTCGGAGATTATCAAATAACTTTACATGACAACAAAAATAAACAGAACAGAATTTGCATAACAATTAGCCTTTTTTCTGGTTAACACAGAATTAGCATATCCCGTGAAGGTGGTGTGTTCGTAGCCTTACCCCAAACTAAGGTAGAGACGTTGCTTCCGATAGAAAACACAAACACCAATACAATATTAAACACATTTCAACCAAGAGAAAACACAAAATGTACAAATTTTTATTACTATTTATAACTACATAATAAACAAAATGGCAACCATGCTCATAGTTTAGACCACAAAAACCACTAAATCAATCAAAAGATTACTCCCTAATACCACAGATAACAACAAAAACACACCACATCCACAAAAGATCCCACATTTACCACAAAAATATCATAAAAAATCATGACTTTGTGGAAAAAAAGAAGAAGAAATAACACATCCACAAATTCACTACTTGACTCACAAAGATCTAATCAGTGGATTGTAACTCAACATCCATTGAATCAAAATCAAAAATTCAAAAAATATAAGACAAAATATACATCACATAACAAATCCCTCCTGAGTAATTGCAAAAAAATGCAGATCAAGAGAACACCTTTAAAAGGATTAGCTGTTATATGAGAATTTTAATATCGCACAAGTTTTGAGCTCCACAGTGGTTTATCAAATTCTAACTGTGAAGCCTTCGATATGTGCTATTTTTCTCTATAAAAAAGATGCAGAAAACAACGAATTTGATGAAAAGAGAAGAAAAATTTACATACCTTTAGATGCAGAAGAAGAATTTTGCAGGCTTGAAGAGAAATGGCATAGGGTTTATCAGATTTATAGGGAAGGCGAGTGATTTGGGGGATTAGGGTTTAGGGTTTAATTTTGGTCTTTTTGCAATGGCTACCCATACTAATTTATAACTTTACATATTTTCCCCCAAATGTTTTTTTAGCGATATTTTACTCTATATGTTCGACATCATAAAATTATGAAATTTTTAGGAATTCAAAAAAAGTAATTTGGTTTATATTGATGGTTGAATATAATTTTATTTTTTAAAAATACTCACAATTTTCATGTTCAGAAACTATAATAGGATTAGGAGGTCGGTCAAATGTATCTATTTTTTTCGTTATGAACTCAAATCAATTTTCTTCATTATATAAAATTATTTTACAAATAAAAAAATTAATATGAGTGAAGTTTGTTCACACATGTTTTGTATATTAGTTAGACATCATTTGTTTGCACGTATAATCATTAAATATATTTTATTTTCACTTCGATTTAATCATTTAATTAGTTTAAATAAGTTTTAATGAACAAAGTCTCAATAGTGATCTAAATAATACATTTTAAAATTAGACTTGTCAAAAAGATTGGTTGTTAGTCAAATTGATTATTGAGGTTTGATAATGAAGTTGTAAAGTTATTGAAATTTGAGTTCTTGAAAATGGGTGATGAAATGACAAATATGGACCAAGAGCTGTGTTTGGGCTCTTGAAAATGAGTAACACTCGTTTTTATTTATCTATCGTCCTTACTATTTATTTAAATCTCGTCCTTTTTAAGTTTTATTTAAAGCTTATTCACTTTGAATGATTAAAGTTTGCTATGTCAACGTGCAATATTCATCACTTAAGTCATAGGAATATTTGAACAATCTCAACATGTAATATTTCATTTTACACGCAAATGGAACGAAGAAAAGGTCGACAAGAAGAGTTGCTCAGATGGTAAGCTCCCGCTACCTCCAACTCTAAGATTGTGGGTTGAGATCGTTTCACTTTTACTCGCTCGCACCCTTGAATTCACGTTCTTCTCAAATTTTTAGTATTCGTTCTCAGAGTAAATACAATATCATAACTACTAATGACTAATTCTGCAACCAGACGTACCTTGCTACAAAGATTGTGTTACAAGAGTAATAAAATCAACCAAGCCATTGTTGACACTTTCGATCCCCACTGCCTCCAACAGCACGACGGATGCTGATCTTCTCATTTGCATATTTTTCCTGGAGGTGCTCGAAAGCATTAACATCAAGTTTCCCGGAGACAGATTTCCCTTGCTTCCTCCGAACTTGCTGTTCACGCACAGAAGCCCAAAGTTTCTCGATAGCATCCCTCTGTCGGGAGGTGAACCTTGAAATGTTATCAAAGGCATGCTTGACTAAGATGTCAATAGAGGTTTGGCACCTGACAAATAGAAGTCACACTTCTATGAGAAATTGTAAGATAATAGGGAATTCGACATTTTAAATCTGAAAGACATAACAAGGCTTAGATTGTCAATAGATACTTGACCATGGGGTTTTGTAACGATTAGCTGCAATTTCTAAGCAGGAAATCAAGGCTTCTCGCTGTGATCTCAGGAATCTCTTGGTTTCTTCTTCTTCTTGTCCTTTTCTTGCTTTTGTCGATGTGACCCTCTTCCCCTTTGACCTGTCATCTTTCTTTGATGTGCTTGGAATCAAATCATCAAGTCCAAATGGATCACTCTCCTCCTTATTATCTGTCTGGGTGGCTTCTTCATTGGCGGCTTCTGTCTTTTCTATCAAAGCAGCAGCCTCTTCTCCATCATCATCTTCAGTTGCAACGGGAAGATTTGAAATTGTTTCCTTAATTCTGCCTGTTGCTTTTGAAAACTGAAATGTAGCCAAGCAGAGAAAAGATGAAGATAAAAAGATTGTCATAATTCAAGATATGTCGAGGAAACAAATTTTAGGACAAATCACAGCTTAGTAGCAAATTTTGACCAAAATCTGTGTTGCTTGGACGGTGTGGGCACCCGACACACGTGTGGATCTAGAAATTAGATTCATCAGGTGTTATGATACGGCCAATAGATGTATATTTCAACAAGTAATTGAAATTTTGAAGTAAAGCTAGTTCAATTATATTTTTGTAAGCACTTAATATTTAATTTAGAAAAATCAAGTATTCGATCAAACTATGCATATTAAGATAGGTGTATTTAAAGCACGCAAGTTAGATTGACCAAGTTCAGTGCGGCTCCCATACCCACACACACTCAAATCGTGTCGGATCGACACAACTGCAGCAAGGATTCTGAATGATCTAAGCAACACAGACCAAAATAGTCTTTCAAATATATCATTTGATGTAATTTGGTCGACAACATCCCTCAGACTAAGCCAAAAGTGAGAACTGTTTTTCTACAAACTAACTGACCTTATATGAAGTGTGTCTTATTCAAGACAATCTTAACATCAGAAGAATTCAAATGGTGCATAGGTATTATATGTGTCAAATGGAATCTTAGAGTGTGTGGCATCTATTTCTGCATTGTACCGTAGCAACTAGCATTTAGAGTTATGTTTTTCTCAGTTTTTGGACTTGCCTGGGTCATGCCAAACAGTATCAAGGAAGCTTATCAGAGCTGGTGTTCATGGAGAGTTGGGAAATCCATCAAAAAGATAAGGTCAATGGTGCTTGGTGCATTCAGAATGAAAGGAATCGTAGGTATTTTGATGTACTTCAACTCCTAACCATACTCTTAAAGAATGCTGTTTAATTAACTTATTCAGTTGGTTCAAGCAGAGCCTGTAACAAGTACTGATCATTTTCTGGATTTTATTTGCTTCTTAGTTGTATGTAAACTTTTGTACAGGAGCAGACATCTCCCTTTTTGTTGTAATGTTTTCTATGCATCTTCTTTGATGTCAATTTAACGAAATTCCCTTACTTCATCTAATAAAAAAAACATACCATCAAAACTAAAGGGAACTTGCGCATGTGCTTGTTTATTTGACAGATGAAGATAACCTGTCTCTATTTCCTGGCCTAAATTAGCAATGAGTATGGCACAGTCGAAAAGAAATCCCCAAATGAGTTACGGAAGACAGTAATATTGGGTTATCAGCAAAGATCACGGCCAATCTGCATTTCACATTCATTCAAATCAAGCTAACAATTCTCAGTGACAAAAATGAAAAGCAATGACCATTAAAGTGAATCACTCTGCACAAAGCATTCATAGGCATTTACTTTCCACCGATAAAGGTTCAAATACATTAATGTCATACTGAGTCAGAAAGTTTACTTAAATTCTCTAAGCTACTGGTCTACACAGAACAATATTATTTGCTCATGAAACAAGTCAAATTGCAAAAGTACATAAATTGAGATGATCTGAAATCATTTCAATTAGAAGTTTGAATATCCACTAAAATGACTGATGTCTCATGAAAACCAAAGTTATTGCAAGAAACAGGGATAGAGGGCGTAGATATAAAATAGTAGAATAAAAGAAGTTAACCAGAAGATAACTCCTAAAATTGAATTTACAATTTCCTTGCTTAAAAAACAACTTAAGTCAATCCACTTATAAGGAAGTGCAACATCAACCATTCTTAGCCTCATTTGGACCCAAGGGATATTATGGTGCTATTTCAACTCCTGGCCATGCTCATTTTTGGCTTTTCTATTTTATAGATAAGTCAGTAGAAAACAAATTGCCAGAACACTCCCAAATTGCATCTGATACTGTTTCTTCCACAAAAACATGCCACATCTAAAAATATCCCTCTTCTTCAAGTCTTAACCTGGACCATCATTAAATGTCCATTATTTGATCTTTTTACAGTTCACAAAAATCATTGGAGCATCAAGAGTTTTACATGCTAATCAAGGTATCTGTGTTTTCCCGATCCCACAATGTCGTTTTTGTCATAAGATAACTGTTTAACAACATAATCAAGAAGAGTAATAGTATCTGAGAGCCATGCCAACTATGAGAAGAGGGTGCAGTTTCAAATTTCAAATAGGTTGTCATCTTCCCTGTATGGTTTATTTTTTGATGAAAAGTCATCTTCCCTGTAAGGTGTCAATCATAACTTGCAGATATCCACTTTTTTTGCATGTGGAGTAAACCAAAAGGGCAAGATGCAATTTGTCCATTTTTGTTCTGGTAACAGCATATTATATGTGTTGGATCTAGTTACTGACTTTTGAAGGGCATTTAAACATTCATTTTCAAAATTATTGGTGTGAAACACATAAACTTGCTAAGTATAGCCTTGATGCTTTCAGGCACCTGCATCCAAGTCCCTCCTGCTGTGACAAGTTAGGCTCATAACATTTCAACTTTCATCTTAATTTTTGTTAACTTGAATTGACAAATATACACCCCGACAAAGCGATTAACCATTTTAATTAGTTGTACACTTTGCCAAAAATATTATTCAATGGTGAGAAATGAGAACTTCAGTTGATTATTTATATTTTAGCAAGGTCAATTCAAATGTCACTTGTACTGAGTTTTCTGTTCTTTCTTTCTTTTTACCACAAACACAAGTGAAATTGTTCTGCGTCAAAAAATCGATTGAATATAAAAACCTTTAGATTAGCTATAAGGTCAAATCGCATCTCACAAATGCTTCTGTGAACCTAGCATTGAGTCGTAAGCAATTGCCCCTCATTCTGAACTAAGAGAGCTTGGAGGGCTAGTTTTCAGATAAACAGTGTACCCAAGCTTAGCTGGTTACAAGCAACTTGAACTTAACTAAACTGGGTGTCTGCTGTTTTAAAGTTTGAGCTCAAACTTGTAGAGCTCGCTTGGCAGTCAGCCTAGCCAAGTAAAAATTTATAGATATTACTACTTTATCAAAAAAAAAAAATCACTGTCACTGGTCTCCTAGCAATCCATTCTACATTTCTTTCAGTTCCAAAATGTAGCAGTAAACTTCTATTTTTGATGTTTCAATATAAGCCAAGTTATCATGATGTTGTCACTCTCAAGGGGAAAGCCATCACCAAGCCTCAGTTGAATTGCATTGAGCTTGACATAGGTCCACCTAAGCTTGCATAGGCTCCCTTATTCAGATTGATAACCTAAAAGCTTTCCTTCTCACCTAAATAGTTAGCAGGACCTTATTAGTTCTCAACTTCTTTTGTAAACTCACTTTGTGAAACCACATGCTTAGGCAGTTGGAGAGATTAACACCCTCTTCCTTTTGAATCAAGCATGCAACTTTGAACTCCTTAGTTCCAACAAGAGCAACTGTGTTACTGTGTCGAGAAATGCAGAAGCTTTATAAAACTTTCGGTGAACTAAATACTAGGCACATTGATCATACTCTAACAGTCATGTCGCAAAGAATCATTGAGAAGAAAAGTTGCTCGCTAAAGTGCTTTCATGATATTTTAACAAAACGAGTTCCTTAAATGTAGTAGATTGAATTCCAGAATAAAAATCAATGACTCTTACTGAAGAACTGCATATAACTCTGTCGGAATAGACTTATCAAAAATAAAAAGGAACTCTACACTGCAAATAAAATGAGTCAAAATCATACCACGAAACTGTCATCAGTGAAGAGGTCATTAGCCACCACAGCCCTCATGGTCCATGTAGTTATCATATTTTGCTGTTTCTTTGGAAGACACTGCAAATGAAAAAATCAATAATCAGCTATGTTCCACTATAAGATGTCCAACAGAGACACTTGTAAACAAATGATGAACTGCTCACCTCAATTGTATCTTGCGCAGCTGTGAATAACTCGTGGTAATCTGCTCGTACAGAGGGCTCATGACAGGCGGTGAGTGATGACATTGCAGCTTCAAGAATGGCGAAGAAATGGTCACCAGTTGCAGGCTTTACACTGCCAGCCTGAATTAGCTGCTTCGCAAGCTTTGACGCCTTGCTAAACTTTGAAGTGTTCTTTATATGTGATGCTATTTTTTGCATGGCTTCAATAACTTGTGTCTCTGAAGCATCGGTGGTTGTTTTAAATCTCAATCGTTTTTCAGGAACAGAAGCTGCAAGTCAACAACAGCTACTCAATACCTTACCCAACTCAAATATTGACCATCCAATAACTAACAAATAGTAACAAGTTGTAGGACAACAAAAGGGAGAAGTGCTCAAAAAGTGAATTGCTAGAATATGTTTAACAGAAAGAGGATAGATCAACCCATGAATTATCCATCAATCCTAAAATTGTTGGGGTAGGCCATACGAATTTTATATGGCCCATTTCATACCAATACTAAATAACAAAAAGATGAAATTGCATAGATTCATTTGCTTAAGCTTTTATCACTAGAAGTTAGAACGCAACGAATGGTTTCAGGTTGAAGCCTTTCTAGCTCCCAATTTCAACTTTCTTGTCAGAACCCAAAGTTGACATGAAGGATTAGAAAATCAACCAGACAATCACTATATACTCATCAATGAAGAATCTCACTAATGAGCACCCAAGCGTGTCGCCAAGTGGTCAATAAAGTGCATTGAGCACCTTAAGGTCTCGGATTCAAATTCTAGCAGAGACAAAAACACTGGGAGATTTCTTCCCATATGTTCTAGCCTTCGAATTTTCTTCATTTCTCTCTGTACTACTCAGAACTGTTTTTTCTTAAGTCGAGAGTCTATTGTAAACAACATCTCTACCTCTAAGGTAGTAGTAAGGTCGGCCTACACTTAATCTTCTCTCTATGTTGTTGTTGTATGTATGTATGTTCTAGCTTAAGTGGAAATAGTTACATGGTAACTGTTTGATGGGATGTAGCAGGTATCTGTGGAATTATCACAAAAAAAATCTCATTAATGAAGGGATCATGAATCCTAGAAGGAATCTCTAAACAGATCAAAACATACTAAATTTTCAAAGCTCCGAAGAAGAAGATAGCTCAGAGGCCACAACTCAAATGGTAGCATCACATCTCAAATTACACAAACCATTTGTGATTTCCCTATTCCTTCTTAAGCATGTAAATTAAAAGAAAAAAAAAAGCTCAAAACAGCCAGAATTGAAGTATAGAAACTTAAATTCAATCCATTCAACACTCTATTTAATCATTAAGCAACGAAAATTGACCTACTTTCAGATTGTGATTCTGCAGATGGTTTAGTACGTTTAAGGGCACTCTTCAGAGCAGGAGCAGGGGCAGGAGGAAGAGGTTGTCGTGGTGCCGGCGACGTCTCCGTAGTTGTGACGGCAGCACCATTGGCGGAAGACGGCGGCGCAGCCGGAGGAGGCAAATCTTCGAACAGGTCTCCGGCCATTTTGTGAAGTACTGACTGCGTGCAAGAGAAAGGTGTTTGGATAGTTCACTTTTAATCATCTCTCTTTAAAAGGGGAATATTACTTTTTATATTCCCTTCATTTAAAATTATAAATTTTAAATTGTTTGCGCGAAATAAATTATTCTTAATTATGTTTAAAGAACTAATTATTTCACTGACTCTTAAACTAATTTATGTTGAATTGGGATAACAATAAGCGATCACATAAAGAGGAAAAAAAATACAATTTTTATTGTTCAATTAGATTCATTAAGCTTTATTTATGAAATTTTCATACGTTCGAAGTAATTTGTAACAGATCATTTTGAATTACTACAACTTTCTTAATGAAATATAGTCGTTGAAGCAATAAGCTACAATTAGGAAGAACTCTAAAAGGGGTGAGGGTTATTGTGATAATTAGTTTGTTGCAGATGGGATGTAACCTAAAATTGTAACTTTTTTCCGAAGATTTCCTCAATAAGATTTAATACATAAGTCAAAGGATCATCGAGTGGGTGAAGCCCGACCTCCGCATCACAAAATTAGGAGTGAGGGTACATTCTTATTCTCTAACTTATCGAAATAAAAGGAAAGAAAAAGGAGGAGGCTTGCTCCTCGTTATATAAGCTTACAAAAAATTCTAGAATTAGAAGCAACTAAACAAAATTTAGCTAGGATTGAATATGAAGTTGTCCTTTTTCACTCGAATTCTAATGTTGGGCTTGTCAACTACATCATTCTTTAAGGTGAATGAAATCTTACAAGGAAGACTTATAGCCTCGATGAAGAAGATCGTTGTTTTGCAATGTTCAGTCATATTTGCGAGCAAATAAACTGTAGTGTTACCTTCTCTAAAGCTATGAAGAAAAGAGAAATAATCAACTCACGATTGAATCTGTTTAATATCATTTTTGATCTACCAAAAGAAGTTTATCATACCTTTAACCATCTAAATAATCAAGAGGAAGTCGAACTCGAAAGTAACTCTATCAAAATATGATCTAAACACCATATTGGAACCAGTTTTTAGAGTTAAAGCCTCAGCTGAGTTATTTGAACAAATACCAAAATAGGCATTGAAAGCCATAATCATTTGTCCATGTATTTATTAAATGTATAAAAAATAATTAAATATAATTATTTTATTTTCAAGTTCAAAATGAATTAGTAAAAATATAGTGAGGAAGCATAAGACAAATTAAAGTACAATAATTGTTCATGAGATTTACTCTTCAATTCATCATCATAAATAGGGAACATATATTGTATATATTGGACAAAACTTGATGCCCAAATTTTCACAAGAATTTCATGTTTGCATTGTGCTACACTACATTGTAATTACTAAGGTCATGATTTTTTTAATATGTTAATTTGATCAAGTACTTGATGAATTTCAAACAGTGTCTTAGTTTTATATTCTTTGTTCATGTTTATTTATTCAAATTAAATTTTATACGTTTTCTGAGTAATGATTGTGGTTTGATAGTTTTAAATTTTTTTTTTGGTTTCTCATAACTTGTTTAAGTAAACCTAAGAAAAATTTTCACTTATATTATAGTTATATATAACATATCAAACAAAAAAAAAATATTTTAAAAATTATTTAAACAAAGTTTCTTATGGATAAATTTGAATGATATATATCAACTCAATTTTTCAAAGAGTTAAATCAATCGAATCAATACAAATCGAGTCGGTAAAAAAGCATATCATGATTAGTTCATCTAAATCTAAATACATTGAATCATAATTTTATGAACTGATTTCGCTTCTCGTAATAATCTATGAACTTGCTTCATGACATATTAGTAGCTATACCAATGTAGCAACCTTAAAAAATAATTGTACTATTAAATTAATTTAATCCCAAAATAATAATGTACTATTAAAAGACTTTGGTTTAATTCTATCAACCAAAAAAAGATGCTCTTCCCAATATCCATCCATCTATAAAAAGCCTTTTAACAAGGATGAAAAGACATTTTTGATTTATTTAATAAAATAATTGAACAGTAATAATTTCTTAATGTGGAACCCATATAAATTTTATAACATAGGACTTGCATCATAATATTAATATAATAATTAAAGTTTTTTTTTCTTTTCGTTTGTGTTCAAAAGATCAATAAATTATACAATTTGGAAGGCTATATATCTTATAATAGTAATTAATTAGATTTAAGTGAATTTGAAACATATAAAACGAAGTATTTATTTTACACATGCACTTGAAAAAAGTTTTTATTTTTATAATTAGTCTTTTATATAATATAAATGAAATATCATACTATATAACGAGTTTAATAAAGAAAATTAATTTCTATATTATCTGTTACACCAGCTTAATCATTCGACGATACAAAATTATTAAGCCAGCCGTTACTTTTTAACATCTCAAGTGCTTCAACTAAAGTGTTTCATTAATGCCAAAATTAAAGTAAGGAATATAATTGACTATTATTATTATTATATAAACTAAGTATTGTAGGACAAACATAGTGCATCGTCCACTTTATTAAGAATATTAGATAAATAAACAATCTTTATCTTTACTAATTCAAGGCTCATATAATTGATCCCAATATACTCTTTTCATTATTTTTGCTAAACACATTATTTTACTTTCTCTCAAAAATTGAACTATATGATTTTTTATTAATATTTTAAGTAATATTTTTTTAATATATTAAGATATTGTAATTTATTTCATATGATTTAAATAATATCTTAACCTTATTCTATTTAGCTTTTAAGTTACTTCTCATACAGTCAAAATATGACAAATAAAAATAAACGGAAAGAATAGTAACACTCAAATTATTTTCTCATTTTTATCGTTTGATTAGTACTCTCATGCACTTCCACGTGGATGGGAGTAAATTATCTTTTCCAAGTGTGGATTTTTATTAAAAAAGTAAAATGAACATAAAAGAAATAATTTTAAATTGGATTATTAAAATAACAAATAATTTGTGACACAAGAAGTAATTTCCAAATAAATTATGGAAAACCCAATCATTAATTTCCTTGTCGGATTTCTATCTATTTTAAGCATAGACATTTAATTAATTATATATAGTGCAGAGTTGCTGCTGGAAATTTAAATATGTGCTCTTCATATTTATTTATAAATATATATTACGAAGTGTAATTTTTTATCATCGAAAACTTGTTTGTGAATTCAGAGAATTGGGTTTAGGGCGGACGGAAAAAAATATTGTATATATAAGTTAAATGATATAAAAGTAATAGCTTAGTGGTTAATCTCACTAGCAACGATTTATTTTGTTATGCAATTTTTAAATATTTTTTATAAAATTTCTAGCTTCGCTATTAATTGAGTCTAAAAATAATATTCTAATATTTTCGTTGGTGTTTACTAATTTGTTAGAAATATGTGCATAGTTTGATGACCATGTTATTTTTTAAGAAAATCAATTATAATAAATTTAAATTACCATCAACGTAGATATACACTAAGGGGTAATTTGATAGGATGCATAAGAAAAATCATAATGAATCAACTTTGTATATTAGTTATTTAAATACTTTGTTTAATTATTATTCCCTTCATAAAAAAATTAGCCAAAAAATTTGGTTAGAATGATATTTTATCTTTTAAAATATTTTTACTCTTTTAAAATGGAAAAAAGATCAATTTATTTTAAAATTAAAAAATATTATAGTTTTTTTTTAATTTTCTGGCCAAATTCAGGTCAAATTTTCTATTAGCACTTTTCTTTTCTTAATTTATATGAGTTAGTTTAACTTAACACGGAGTTTTAAAAGAAAGAATTTTTTTTGAAACTTGTAATCTAAAATAAGTGATACCTCAATCCTAATTATTTGTCCACTTTTGAATTGACATACCTATTAATAAAAAAAATAATTGATATAGAGTTTTACCATTTTACCTCTATTAATTATAAAGTTGATGAATTAAAAATTTAAGATTTTCAAAAATTTTTACTTTTTTTAAAATAATAAATTGAGGGTATAATAAAATTTTTTTTTTTGTCATTCTTGATTTGTCAAAATATGGACAACTAAAAAGTGAAAAGTAAACAAGTAATTAAGGACAGAAGAAGCAAATATTTGCGTAACTATAAATCATTTTAATTAGGGTAAAATAAATATTTTAAAGTTAAATTATTACTAAATATAAAAATATTTTTTAAATTGACCAAAAAAAAAGTAAGTCATATAAATTGAAACAAAACTACGATATGTATTCAACCTAATATGTACAACTCATACATGAGAAATCATGATATTAGAAATGCAATGTTATTTTTAAATTATCAAATCAAACACAGTATAAAAATTTATAATTTTGAAATAACTCTAATAAATATAACTAATATCGCCTATATATTAATATATCATATTCAATATTATTTTTATACGCTCTATCAAACGATTCGACCCGTTTTAGTGCCTTGGGAGGAAGAGAGAACGTGCAACCCACTACCTCACGAGCACAAGACCCCACGCCACAAAACCCTAATTTCCAAGAGGCCCTTTGCTCTCTTTCCCATTTCTCATTTCTCAAAGAACACTATATACACTCTAATACCTTAACACAAAAACCATTTCATCCTTTGACACACTTTTGTGTCTTCATGTGTTTCTTATAGTTCCATCAACCGAACCGCAAAATCAGAATTTGAAACTTATACATTTTAACTTACGAACGAAATTTATCGAGTTCAGTCGAATTCGTAAATAACATTTTACGTTTATCTTTAGTCTTCACCACCCCAAACCCTTGTTTGTGTGTTCCCTAGAGTCCCCCCCCCCCACTATCCAAACTGTGAAATCAGAATTTGAAACTTATAAATCGGTTAATCTAAATGAAATTTATCGAATTCAATTGAATTTATAAATAACATTTCACGTCCGTCTTTGGTCCCCACACCCCTAACCCTCCAAAATAAAAAACGAATATTTTTATAAAACAAAGCTTATAATAAACAAATATAAACCCCCACAAAGCTTTTAACACTTTCTCTCCTTGTTCCTTAATTATCATCATCACTCTCTCCCCCCCTCTCTCTCTCTCTCCTCTTATGATCATCTCTCTAGCTCCTTGCTTAGATCCTTGTTGAATTATTGAAACAAAAACAAAAAAACCCTAATCCCAAATTTTCAATTAATCTTTGTAAAATTAGCTAGAGTTCAAGGTTTTTTCTTCGCTAGAAACATTTAAAAACCCTATCTTTGTGTTGTAACATGTCAAACCCATGGTGGACAGGCCAAGTAGGTTTACAAGGAGTTGAAACATCATCATCGGCGGGGTCACCGTCTCTTAAGAAGGCAGATCTAGGCGTATCAATGAACGATAATAGTGGTGGTAGTGGTAGTCATGATGAAGATAGGGACCACAGCGATGACCCTAAAGAGGGCGCTGTGGAAGTAGCCACTCGTCGACCTAGAGGTCGACCAGCTGGCTCAAAAAACAAACCTAAACCACCAATATTTGTTACAAGGGATAGCCCTAATGCCCTTAGAAGCCACGTGATGGAAGTTGCTAATGGAGCTGACGTGGCAGAAAGTATAGCTCAATTTGCTAGGAAAAGACAAAGAGGTGTTTGTGTTTTGAGTGCTACTGGAACTGTTACTAATGTAACCCTAAGACAACCATCTGCTCCTGGAGCTGTCATGGCATTACATGGCCGATTCGAGATCTTATCGTTGACCGGAGCTTTCTTACCTGGCCCCGCACCTCCTGGATCAACAGGTAGTTCTTGTTGAACTGTATGACCATCTCGTCTGACTGAAATAACCGCACTTTTAGTTTATGTCATGTGCCTTAACATGTTTTTTACCTCATGTTGAATTCATATCAGCTCATCTACAAGTTTTAAGCTATTAATCGTATAACTTACTTATGTTGCGTCTGCTCTAATATCATGTTGAATTGTAGATATAAGCATAGAGAGATCACACTTCTTAACTACAATAGTACTTAATTAGTACTTTTGTCTGCTCTGTTACTATGTTGATGAATTATGTGACTTGTTAAGAAGTAATTAATAAAATTGTTTGGGTGGGAGGGGGGGGGTTACGATTTTATTAATTACTTAATTATATTATGTCTCGATGCAGGTTTGACTATATACCTAGCAGGAGGACAAGGACAAGTTGTGGGAGGAAGTGTAGTAGGGTCATTAGTGGCTTCAGGACCAGTTATGGTAATTGCATCAACTTTTTCTAATGCAACATATGAAAGGCTACCTTTAGAGGAGGAGGAGGAAGGCGGTGGACCGGCGGCACAAGGACAACTTGGTGGTGGTGGTGGCGGCGGATCGCCACCCGGAATGGGAGGAAGTGGTGGTGGACAACAACAACAAGGTGGTGGTGGTGGTGGTATGGGTGATATTCCATCATCAAATATGCCAGTATATAATTTGCCACCAAATTTGTTACCAAATGGTGGACAAATGAACCATGAAGCATTTGGTTGGGCACATGGACGCCCACCTTTTTAATTTAGAGGTAATTTAATTATGACAAAAAATAATAATAATAATAATTTCAACAAAAATGAAAAAAAAAAAAGTTTGAGAGGATTTAGAGGTTAGCTTCTTCCTTTTTGATTATGTTGTATGGTATAAAAAAAAATTAAAAGAAGTTATTTGAGGTTAAATTATGTATATTAAATTTTCTCTTTGAATTTTATTCAACACATGATGGGGTTTTCCCCCTTACTTCAATCTATTTCTTCTAGTTCTAGTACTCTTCATCATATTCTTGTTTTTTTTTTTATTGATTGGGAAAATTGAGTAATTTTATTAGTGGTTTTATCATTAGAGTTGAAAAATATTGTTAGTGGATATTTTCATAAATATTTCGATTGAATCAAAAAAAAAATAGTACTGTTTTCATTTGGAAAAATTAAGAAGTTTCCTTATTATTTCAGTAAGTATTTGTTTTCTGTCATATATTTTTCAGTAAGTTGATTCGATGAGGATGAGAGAAAAAAATTAGCATAAATTTCTACTAATTTATTATTAAAAAACACTTTATTTGTAAAAGTATATTATATATCTTTATATAATAAATAATATAATTCTCACTATTATCATTTTAGGGTTTCTTTCTTTTTTATTAATTTCCTTTCCCTATGTTACTAAATTAAATATAAATATTTTAAAATAATATTTTCTTATTTATGTGTGTATCAAACACGAAAAAATAAGTCAAAATTATTTCATATATATGTATTAGGATTTCTCCCTTCTTATTTTCCACAAGAAAGGTATTTTTAAAGGATAATAGATTCTTATAAAGATTTTTTATTTCAAAAGTCTCCTCCATGCCAGAGGAGTTGCCAATAAAAAAGTCATTAGACATTTTTTTTTAATTTAAAGAATTAGACATTAGGTATCAAGGCTTAACTAATCTAATACTAATAAATGGTATTTATTTAATTAATTTATTCATATTAATAAATGAATAATAGTGAAGAAAAAGCTATGATACATGCCTTCTCATTTTATTACTGAAATATTGTCTGCAAGTGGCAACACATTAAATTATTCATAATGCATTTAAAAATGTTAGTTACTCTCCGTCTCAATTTATATGTCAAGAAAATATCATTTTTTAATATTTAAAAAATAATTTAGTTTAAAGTTTTTAATTATAGGCTTACTGAGATGATCTATAGCTAAGTAAATATTTAAAGTTTGACATTAGAAATTTCAAAAGCTTATATATATTCTTCTCTTCTTAAATTTTGTATTCAATATTAAACAGCACACATATATTGATATGATAAAAATATTATATTGAGTTTTTTTTTTTTTTTAAAAAAAGTTTGATATAAACATTTTTTAGAACAATGAACAGAGAATCTTAGGAAATAGAGTTTGCTTAATTATGGAGAAATGGTGCTTTTGATGTAACTAGCAGTGACTAACTTAGAAGAATGTGAAGATAAACTTTCTCCGTCACAAATAATCTGTCGTGTTTCTCTTTTATATATTATACAATAATAATTTAAAGGAATTTTTGACTTTTTTATCCTAATTTATTTATGTCTTAAGATATGATTTATCTTTATTAAATATTTTCTCTATTGATGTATTTGTGATTATTAAAATTATCTACTACTACCTCGATTTTAAAATATTCGTCACAATTTTCTTTTTCAGAATTAAAGAATATAAATTTTGACCAATATTTACAATATATTTTTTTCTTATAAAAGAACCGCAACTTGATGTACTTTTCTTATAATTTTAAATATTAAAAATTTATTTATAAAATATTAAATTAATCAAATCAAATTAAATTTAAAAAGATTAAATTAACTTTCAAAAAACAAAGCGTAACGACTATTTTAAAATGAAAGGAATAACTAGAATAAAATAAAAATAAAAATAAAAAGTAAAAATAATTCTGTCTTAAATCTTTTAAGATATCTATTTTTTAAAATTAGAAAAATAATTTAAAACATATATATATATATATATATAGTCCATCTAGCTCTCTCTATTTTAGATCTGATTTACTAGATATTATGACAAAAACTGTCTTCTCTGTCAGTTACATAATAAATTGTTCCCATATATATATAAAAATAAAGAGATCATCATATTATTCTGTTCCTTTTTTATTATATATTTTCATTCATAGGATTGACATATATTATCATGTTTTTAAGGATTGGAACACAAAAGATGCAGGCCAAGTTAAAGACATAATAATAGGCCACAGCTTTTTTCTCTAAATCCCATGGTACATGCATGTACACACACTCTTTTCTACATTCATGTATCTATATATATATATATATATATTACTCGATTCGTTTTATTTTATATATCACTTTTCGATTCTCGATATTTAAATAGATTTATTTTTGGCTATAAATTTTTTATATATTTTGAATTGTCAATTACTGTAACTTATAATATTTTTTACGTAGTTTATAGATATATAGATTTTATTTCAAAAAAAAATTGAAGTTTTCATGTACAAATTCATGGTCAAACTTAAATTATTTGACTCTCAAAAAATGAAAAATATCGCATAAATTAAGAGTTTGAGACAGAGAAAGTAATAATTTTTTGATGTTTTATCATAACGCTAAATAAGATCTATAAGAAATAGTCTTTTTATTTCTAATGTAGAGATGTGATTTATGTACTCTATATCTTCTACAGATTCTACTTTATAAGATTACATTAAATATGTTTATTATTATTGTTGTTCACTGTTACAAACAAAGGTCTTCCCTACCGCGAACCAACTAAATAAATTCTCACTAAAATTGTGGAGACTTTCTAATTTTTCCGTATAAAAATATTAATAATTTTCCTTCTTCCATCGATTGGATATATATATATATATATATATATATATATATATATATTGTGTAAATAGATAATATTATGCTATCATATCAATTAAAAAAATACTTTTATAATCATGTAATTGTTAATAATAACTTAAAAAATAAAACACATAAATGATTTCAACTACTAAGCAACTATACAAACAAGTTAAATACACCAATCCCCTAAGAAAATAATATATTATTAGTGTATATAAATTAAATTTAAAACTATAAATTGGCTCAAGAAATTCAATGGAAAATGATAGATTTTCTTTCAAAGGGATAGATTAAAAATGTTTTATTATCAGTCAAGACTTTTTGACTAGGTCAGAAAAAACATACTAGTAAATTAACTTTATTAAAACAAACAATAAAGCCCATAATTGCTCAAACAAATAACTAAAAATCATTTAATGCTTTTTATAAAGGAAAAAATAAATTGCAAGAGACATGCACCTACAATATTCAACTACTGTCTTGTCGTTTAGAAAAATTCTACAATATAATATGAAAACAAAGTATAATATATAATAAACCCTATATAATGGTCCATCAAAGTGTGGCCGGATGCGTTTCAATTTGATTGTCCTATTTTAATTTCATATAAAATTTAAAAAATAAAAAAAATTATAAAATTTTATGATTTTAAAATTAAAGATATGTGTAGTGCATCGAAATATTATTCAAACTTGTAAAAGTTAAAACTTAAAATTTTTCAACCAAACTAAAAAAAATGGGAGAAACAAACAAAAACAGAAAGAGTGTTTATTTGTGCATTTTCGCATATAGTCACTCAAAATAACTTAATTAGGCTTATAATTATAATTAGCAAATTACGATTCATAACTACATGTTAAGGGAGGAGAAAGACGAGCGAGAATGGATGGGGGAGGAGAGAGGCGAGCGAGAGAAGATAATAATTTGTATGATACACCCCCTCATTTTTATAATTTGCGAGTACATTTGTATAATTCATGTGTATTTGTATAATTGACTAATACGAAATTTAAAATTATACAAATATGATAAAACTCGAAATAACGAATTTATACAAACACAAACATCTAAACTTTAAACAATTATACAAATTATATTATACAAATTACTCCATACAAAATACGAAACTACACCTTTATACAAATATTAGAAAGTTAAACGAAAAAGATTAAATGTATCTGGTGATAAAACTGAAAAACCAAGAAAATCACCGTCTTATACAAACCATCATATACAAATACAAATCAAACTAAAAAATTGTTAATTGCAAATTATACAAACGCGACGAATTAAACATATTGTAAACTATACAAACTCAAATTCCAATCCACGTAATTAACGTTTAAAATTGATTACAAGAAAAAATTATAATAAACTATAACTATAATAATTAATTAAATAGTATAAATTTATTTAACCACACAATTTTTCCGATTTAATACGCGAGACTAATAATTCTTGTTTATATTTTTGCTATAGGTATCAAGTGAGTTATTCATAACCTATAATTATATATTTATTTATAAACTTAACTATTATTATTATTATTATTATATAACTTGAGATTGCAATAATTCGACCAAAAGATTTACTTTTCTCATTAACACAGTTTTATTTTTGGTACAATCACATCATAATATCATATGATGTATAGCTTTTTAACTACCCACGAATGTTTTACGTGACATAATTTTTAAATTTATATAAATAATAATATTATTATTTAATATTTTTTTAAAAATAATTTATAATTATATAAATACATAATTCTAATTCAAAATTTCAAATATTAATGATTTATTTTTCTAAATTTCGTGATTAGTAATAAATATCATTACATATTTTGTGATAGAGAATATAAAATAGAATAATAGGAAAAGGAAATGATATAAATATATTAAGAAATATAAAAAGGGAAAATGATGAGTGTTTTATTTGAGTGGTGCTACAGTTGGCACAATAATGGAATATTTATTATAACAATATTAAAATAAATAAATAAGGGGTTTCTATCACTTTACTGGTGCTTAGAGTATTAATTAATTAAAATGATTAAATTATTTAGGTCAGTGTTTGTTGTGGTCAGTGATTCTTTATTAAACAATTAAGTATTTAATTAGCTGGTGAACATATGACTTTTAGTAGCTCACTAAAGCTAATTGATTAAAATTAATTTAATCAAATTTCAGTTGTCGTATTAGGTTGGTGTTACTGTTCTCATCTATCTTATTTTTGATATGACGTATTTCCTTTCAATTCTCAATATTAATACATTATTAAGGATTTGTCGAAAATAATCTTTATATCTTCGTAAAGATAAAACTATATACATGTCATCCTCCCAAGATTTTCACTTTTAATAATTTTTTAACCAAACACTGTTAGACTAATGTTCTAATAAAATTGGAGTTTTTTTTTTAATGACAGATTAGTTTGCACGTCACTATTGTAAATTACTTGTTTAATATTAATTAGCTAAGGCTGCGGATAACCTGCTAATTATTAAAATAAGAATTTTATAATATGTTTGATTCAACTTTCAAAATTTATTTATTTTAAAAATTATGGAAACATAATTATTTGTATTTAGATAATTAATATTATTTTTATTAATATATGTTTGATCAATATTCTAAGAATATTTTTGGAGGAAAAATGTAATACTTTTTTAAGCTTATGGAATTAACTTTTGTTGCTATGCATACTTATTTCTTTCTTATTCTTAAATATTTGGTAAGATAGTCAACTCTGTGCAATAAATATTTTTGAAATTAAGAAAAGAAGAAAATATTTGGCCAAAAATGGTGTTTATGGGTCTATTTTAATTGATTGTTGGTCAAAATTAATCTAAGTTAATTGAGTTTTAGATTATCAAAATAAATGAATACATTTAATGGTTTGTTTGTTATGATTTTTGGTTCGATTTGGTTATTAATCATATACAAAATGAAAGGAAATGATTCATCAAAACACAGGAAAAATAATGAAAAAAATAGTTAAAACAATTGACATTAGCATTTCGATCATTGAATTTATTGATTTAGAAGAAACATAAAATGAAATTCTTAGTCCCTCTAAGAATTGCATTGCATGGACAGTCATATACATGAGACCAATAAGCTAAATGTTCTCGTCTTGAACATTTTTATTTTCATAAATAAATTTAAGGGCATCATATTATTCTAATTAGAAAGGACGATTTTGTTTGATTATAAGAAAATAATACCTTTCATTAAGTAGTTTAGGGATGATAATATAATGATGATGGATGGATGCAGAGCGGGTTGAGCTTAACCCCACAAAATTTTTTTATCAGCCTGCATAATAACCTTATCTTGTTCATATAGAGCCTGCATAATTTTTTCAATTTTTTTTTAAAAACCCCAAAAATATTCTTAAACTATTTAAAAATATTTAAATATATTCCTCATTTACCTAATTGGCTAAAATATCACTCAATCCACTTTTTTATTTATTTCCCTTAACCATCATTTTTAAAAATTAAGTTTGACTATTTTCATAAAAAATATTCAAAGTTAAAAAATGTGTCAGTAGTTGGACCTCTTCTTTCAAAAGTCAAACAATAATTACTAATACTTTTTTTTATGAAACTCACGCTCTTAATTGATTAGATATAAAATTAACAAAGTGATAATTTAATTATGAAATTCAAATTTTTAATAATTTAGATATTAAATCAAAAAGGAAATAATTTAAAAGTATTTTTGATATTTATCTCTAAAATAATACAAAATTGAATAACCTTTTAAATTAAAATAATTCATTTTGTGACTGTACCAAAAATTAAATCGAGTAAATAATAAAATAGGAAGAAGAAGAATCAAAGGAAAAATTTGAGAAAAACATTTATTTGACTTTCTAATTAAGAAAACTATATAACTATGTGAATAGATAATAAAAATAAATTAAGCTTTGTAAACTTTCAAAAGCAAATTAATAAATCTTGAAAATGGAATTATGTAAATTAGGAGAGAATAGTATTACGATTTGTAATTTAGTTTTTTCTTTAATAAAATAAATGGTAAAATATAATTGAATAATTTCTATACTCTTTAAAAATGGATTTATATAAAAATACTATAACATTAAAATATAAGAAAAGTTCTCAATGTTGTTTTAAAAGTCATTTTTTCACCTGACATAACATGAATAATACACATAAAACATTAAGGTAAGATGTCCGATAAATATTATCAAGTAAGACATAAGTATGCCTCTATATAAATTTAACCATCTAATTTATGCATACTCAAATGAGGCTAAATTATATGATACATTTTAGTATTATACCATTCAAATAATTATATCATAAGAATTTTATAATTGTCCACATCATGTGTTTTTTGTGTCTTCTTTTCTTTGAATGATTTGAAGTCCATTTTTGAAGGCTTTAGTGTTTATTTTTAATCATTTCACATCACATGTTTTATTCTTCTTCTATAAATAAATCAGACATTATTCGCTTCGTTTCAATTTATTTATTAGATTTTAAGAAAATAATAAAAAAAAATTAATCTCGTAATTTTAAACTAAAGATATATATAATATATCAAAATATCCTTTAATTTAGTCATCTTAAACATGTTATGCGAAAAATTAGAATTAAGGAGTTGTTTGGTGTGAGGGATAGAAATAAATAATCCGGAGATAAAAGAAATAGTTCAAGAATAAAATTTTGGTCTCTTGTTTAGTTGCGAAGTTTGGTATGACTTATCCTACCATTTATACCATAGTGATGAAATAAGTTATTCCATATACGTGGTGAGATAACTTACCGCGGGATATATAATTAATCCTAGGATAACTTATTCCCAACCAAACGATCCTAAAGAGTTGCCAAGAAAAGGAAGAGACATCAGTTCCGGTTCCGTATAACCTATAAACCTAACCCATATACCAACATTCTTTTTTAGAACAAACTAAAAGAAAAGTAAGACGAATAAATTGAAACGAAGGAAATATTTACTAAACAAATGCAAAATACAAGTCGGTGTTTACACCAAACAAACGAATGCAAAACACAAGTCAGTGTTTAACACGCACACAAAAAAAATACAACACACAATCTCGGTGTTTACACAAACAAAAACGAATGCTAAACACAAGACGGTGTTTACACAAACAAAAATGAATGTAGGATACAAGCCGGTGTTTTACACCAGACAAATGAATGCAACACACGTGCCCTGCATGACATAATTACCCATAAATTCCTTAGAGGTAGCCTAGGAGAGGATCCAAAATTCACACAAGTGCAGCCATACAGCAGAACACCAACTTAGACACACTTCTGCATCAAAGAACTTATATAAATAATCAACCATCTCCTATATACTTGTTGCATGTAGTCCAAAACTCCAAAGTGCTATATTAATACTACAAATAAAGTAACTATATTCTGTAAAATTTTAGGACTAAAATGGAGCTAAAAGAACACATACAGCCACATGCAGTACTGATACCAGTTCCTTTTCAAGGCCATATAAATCCCTTCACACATCTTGCCATGAAACTTGCCTCAAAAGGTTTTACCATCACCTTTGTCAACACGGAATCAACTCACGAGCGGATAGCTAAAGCTCACTCACATAAAGATGACGACAACCCTTTCTCCCATGCAGAGGAATCTGGTCTTGACATTCGTTATGCTAGAATCAGCGATGGTTTTCCACTGAGTTTTGACAGGAGAGCCAACGCGAGCCAGTTCATGATAGGTCTCACTCATGTTTTCCAAGCTCATGTCGATGATTTCATTGAAAATCTAGTCCTCTCAAAACCAAATCCACCAGTATCTTGTATAATAGCTGACAGTTTCCACGTATGGGGATCAATGATCGCCAAGAAATATAATCTCGTCAATGTCTCATTTTGGACTGAACCAGCAACAGCGCTTACAGTCTTCTATAACGCGGACCTGCTCAAGAGAAATGGCCACTTTGGGCGACATGGTATGAACCTTTTATCTAAAAACTGTCTAATTTCTGACTACATTATACACATCCAATCAGCTAACGAGTTACCATTTTTGTCTAGATAAGTACGATGACACCATCAGCTACATACCAGGAATTCAAGCCATTAAACCAGAGGATTTACCTTCATATTGTCAAGATGCTGATCCAAACGATATTAAATATGTGTTCAAGTGTATTGAAGATGCACAGAAAGCGGACATTGTCATTGGTAACACGGTGCAAGAGCTCGAGTCTTCAACTATCTCGGCCTTACAAGAGCAGCAACCATTCTATGCAATTGGGCCACTCTGTCCCACAAACTTTACCAAGAAAACAATTTCAACGAACCTGCTACCGGCAACAGATTACACCAACTGGCTCAATAACAAACAAGATGGTACAGTGTTATACATCTCATTTGGTAGTCTTGTTAATTTAAGCAAACAGGATATTCTGGAAATAGCACAAGGCATTCTGATAAGTAAAGTGAGTTTCATTTGGGTTCTACGTCACAATATCTTAGTGTCCGGAGAAAGAAACATCATGCCTCTCGGATTTGAGGAAGAAACTGCAGATAGAGGATTGGTTGTGCCGTGGTGCTCTCAACTAGCAGTACTATCACATCCAGCAGTCGGAGGGTTTTTGACGCATTGTGGGTGGAATTCAATCTTGGAGAGCATATTGTGTAAAGTTCCAATGGTGTGCTTTCCTGTTATCGGGGATCAACTTACTAACAGGAAATTAGTGGTTGATGATTGGAGGATCGGTGTGAACCTTTGCACTAGAGGATTGATCAGGAGGGAGGTAGTAGCGGAGAATATTGGAAAGATAATGAATAAATCAGATGAATCGAGGAAGAATATCGATAAAACAAAGATGATACTTCAAAATGCACTTTCTGATGAGGGGTCTTCAGATAAGAATCTCAACCAATTCATACAAGACATGAAGAACAAGATTCTTCAGAAAAATTGAGCTTCTTATCACATTCTCACTAGCCGATTACGGTTCTGTTATGCCAAAACATAGCAAGTGATGTATTTTTTTCATGAAGTAGCTTAGCAAGTGAGGTATTAGTTCTATAAGGTTTCAGAGTGAATAATGGCATAACATACAATTACTATTATGCCTTAAACTAGTAAGTCAGCTATATATATCCTTGCTTGTTCTGTTCCATTTGAACCAGTTGAATAATGACATGGCATAATTGCGAGAGTTCAACGTCTATATAGCATATCAGTATAGTTGTTTTGTATACTCACATAAAATATCTACATCTGATAATGGCAACAGTAACTACGTCTCAGTCCAAAACAAGTTGCGATCAGTTATATGAATCCTCCTCACTGACCAGATGACTATGAGAAGGTGAAAAGTTTATTTGACAACACAGATCCTTTACTTCCAGCCTTCATGTATTAAATTCTATTCCACTACAGGAACAACGATATTTCACCCTCTTGGTAAGCTTCTCAAAACAAGCTGCACCTTCATAGTGTGACCTGGCCTTAGAACATCCCCCAAGCTTAAGATAACAAAGAATAATATCACCATCTTGTGAATTTTGTTCATCCCTCATTATACAACTTCAGCACCATTTCGTATATTTCACGAGACAAAGGGCCTCTCTGTCTTCCTAGTTGGAAAAGGACAGAGCCCTTCATTTTTCAATAGGATCTCAGGGATTGACATTCTTACTTTTAAGAATTAAAAAAAAATAATGTTTATCTCCTTTTAAAGTTCTTAAGGTCATGGAACATTAATGTGGCTGCTTCCAAGTTCGCTTTCTCCCATCAAAACCAAAGTGTCGTGAACTTACAAGAACTTTCCATGAATCCATACTCTACGTGGATCTTCCCATTCCATCATTCACGGACTGGATACAAATATGTTAAACTTTATTGGTAATGGAACCACAACTTCTGTCTATAATTCAAGAAAATAGCCAACGGAAGTAAAACGTCAATGAATCATGTGTCGTGAAGAGATCTCTTACACCTATCCAACAAAAGAAGTAAGACCTTTTCCCCTCAGAACACATGTACTCCCTCTATCGTACTCTTTGCTCTAGCTCAAACTGAAGCATGGTCATATCATAAAGACCTGAGTTTCACACTCCTCAAATTCAAATACTAGGAGAAAAACAAAACAGATCACATCATTCAAAAGATACAAATTACGAAAAAGATACATTGACAATGTTCAGCAAGTAATGTCTAAAACTTAAGTCAGGTGATTACCATAATCCGCAAATAACATAACAGGACTCCGGGCTTTAGAATAGAGAAGCATTCTGTGATTGTTCTCAGCATCCTGCAAAGTGACTACTGATAGCTTAAGTACCTGTCAGATCACAAATAAAATAGCCATTATACTTAGACATCTGCTGGAACAAATACAGCAATAGGAGCCTTGAATATGGACATATTCAAGGAAATCTCCTTACTGCAGCTTCTTGTATCTGCATGATCAAAATATTTCGACTAACAAATTGAAACGGATGGAGTAATATGGTTCTGAATCACATATAACATTGAAATACTCAATTATCAACTGCAAGGGAACAAGTAGTTCAGCATTACTTTCAAGTCTTAACTAAGGTTAAGTAATTATATCATCACAAAATTCATTTTACTTCTTATTAGTAGTCCATCATCAGTGTTGTTTCTAGTTGAGATTTGAATAGATAGTAGAGATTCATTTTCCTTGAAAAAAACTTAAATCAATATTCAAAGCTGAATCAGAAGGTGAGAATTGTCAACGACCATATAAGGAGGCATGTCATATATCTTAACAAGCAACACGAAAATTTCCTAGAGGGCCACCCTCCTAATACTACTAGCCCTACTCTCGCGTAAGTGTGGTTTAACTTTTAAAGTTTTTTATGGTTCGAGTGCATTAGTGTTGATATGAATTCAATTCTTCTTTCGTTCAACATTGATTTCCCATATTATATTGTTTACGCTCTAATTGTCAGATCTAAGCCTTCAAAGGGGTGTTAGTAATCCTACTCCACTGGATGGGAAAGCAAAGCAAAATTGTTATTTGGGAATAGATAGAATAAAATTTTGTTCAAGAATAAAATCTTATTGGTATGTAGCGAGGTAGGGATAAGATCTACGTAAAAAATTATGTTGTGTAATTTCTTAAGGACGAATATTGTAGACGGGTAAAGGTAGATAAGTTTTCTTACTCTGACTTGGGTTAAAGAAATTTCAAGAAAAACTATACTATCCACATAACATATTATTCCCAGCCCAACATAAAGAAAAGGAAGAACAAATTTGAATTTGAAAGAAATGGACCACACCATTACAATTAACCAATTATTGGAAAGGCACACTTCTCTATGTCTATGATGACACAACAACCTCTTAACAAGTCCAATTTCTTTAAGAATAGATTAACCGAAAAATTTACCTGCAATGAGTATTTACATCAAGCAAATGAATACAGAACAACTGTGAGCCACGAGCCGGGATTCACACCAAACAAAAGACATGTCTATCTCATTATCTTTAAATGCCTAAGGGATGACATATAAAAGGCTCCAAATTCAAATAAATGCAGCTACAAGGACAGCCAGACACCAACTTAGACAATAAACATTTCTGCATCAAAAAACATAAAGCCACCATCTCCTTCCAAGCTCTTAATAAACACACAATATTAACAATCATACACTTAACTTTTCTCAAAAAAGCCAACCATCTCCTATATTTTTGGGACTAAATGGAGCTAAAAGAACACCTACAGCCACATGTAGTACTCATACCACTTCCTCTTCAAGGCCATATAACTCCATTCACACATGTTGCCATGAAGCTCGCCTCAAAAGGTTTTACCATCACCTTTGTCAACACAGAATCAACTCATCAGCAGATAGCTAAAGCTCAGTCACTTAAAGATGACGACAACCTTTTTTCCCACGGACAGAAATGTGGTCTTGACATTCGATATGCCAAAATTAGTGATGGATTTCCACTGAGTTTCGATTGGAGTGCCAATGCAAGCCAATTTGTGGAAGGTCTCATTCATGTTTTCCAAGCTTATGTGGATGACTTCATTGAAAATCTAGTCCTCTCAAAACCAAACCCGCCAATTTCTTGTATAATAGCTGATAGTTGCCACGTTTGGGGATCAACGATCGCCAAGAAATATAATCTTGTCAATGTTTCATTTTGGACTGAACCAGTAACAGTGCTTACAGTCGGACCTGCTCAAGAGTAATGGCCACTTTGGGTGTCATGGTATGAACCAAATATCTTGAAGCTATTACTGTCTAATCACAGCCTGCATTACATAATCAATTAGCTGATGAGTAATAATTTTGTCCAGATAAGTGTGAAGACACCATTAGATACATACCTGGAGTACAAGCCATTGAACCAGCAGATTTACCTTCATATATTCAAGATGCTGATCCAAGCACCTTGATGCACCGTTTGTGTTCAAGTGTCTTGAAGATGCACAGAAAGCAGACTTTGTCATCGGTAATACAGTGCAAGAGCTAGAGTCTTCACCTATCTCGGCCTTGCAAGAGAAGCAACCCTTCTATGCAATTGGCCCACTCTTCTGCACAAGCTTCACCAAGAGAATAATTTCAACGAACCTGCTACCAGCATCAGATTACACCAACGAACTTGCAAGATGATCCTTCAGAAAGCACTTTCTGATGAGGGATCTTCAGAGAAGAATCTCACTCAATTCATAGAAGACATGAAGAGCAAAATTCTTCAGAAATAATGAGTGGCTCACAAGAGCTTTGCTGTCAGCCTGTTTGGTTCTGCACAGCCAGATCTTAGCAAGTGATGTTTTAGTTCTGAAATAATTGTTGCAAAGTGAATAATGATATGACATACAACAATTACCAAGCCTTAAACTAGCTGGGTCAGCTATATGAATCCTCAAAATTTCCTCCTCCATATGTATGATGGCATGCATGATTGCAGGAAAAAAACTGCTCAGCAATTCATTCAGACGATAAATGTAGCATGACAATATATTATATTCTGATAACGACGAGAAAAAAAACGTTTAATTGACAACACACATCTTTCACTTCCAGCAGCACTACTTTATATGTTTCACGAGACAAAATGCCGCTTCTAAGCATCATTGATTTAGCTCTGTTGGAGGACGATTAAGGGTATAAAATAACAGAAGTTTATCTTCTTCTTTTTTCAGTTTCTTAAGCTCAAGGAACATTAATTCAGCTGCTTGCAAGCTCATTTTCTCCCATCAAAACCTCAGGGCTATGGACCTACTTGGACATGTGGCTTCTGGAACTTCCCATGAATCCATACTCTTCGCATGATCTTCCCATTCTGTCGATTCACTGACTGGACACAGCAATATTCAAGCTCAAGCTGCAAAAAGGTTCATAAATATGTTAATGTTTTTTGGTAATGGAAACAAAATTCTTGTCTGTAGTTCCAAAAAGTAGATCATGGGAACTAATACCTCGATGAATCCTGAGCTGCAAAAGAGATCTCTTACACTATCCAAGCAAAAAAAGTAAGACCTTGTTCCATCAGAACGTATGTACTCCCTGTATCCTACTCTTTGCTCTGGCTCGAACCGAAGCATGGTCATATCATAAAGACCTGAGTTTCACATTCCTCAAATTCAGATACAAGGAGAAGAACTAAACAGATTCCATCGTTCAAAAGATACAAACATAGGTCAGGTTATTACCATAATCCCTGAATAACAATAGTCCTCCGGGCTTTAGAACAGAGAAACATTCAGTGATTGCTCTCGACATCCTGTGAAGTGGCACAGCTGATAGCGTAAATATCTGGCAGATTATGAATGAAATATCCATGAACTTAGACATTTGATGTTTGTAGAAACCAATACAGCTGTGAATAAAAAGGAGCTTGATTAAAGACTGATTCAGAATATACATACTAAGGTGACAAAATCTACTCCGGCAAGGCAGCTATTGTTCTTGGCAGATATCGGTGGATCGGGGAAATCTTGCTTGCTGCAGCTTCTTGCACCTGCATGAGCAAAACACTTTGATTAAGAAAAACACCTGCTTGCATATACTATGAAATGCAGAAGAATCAATACATTTACAGACCTGAGGAGCACATATTCTGCTTCTGGAAGGAACTTTCACGGCAAGAAGTGCTGAGTAACCAATTTGGAAATCCACTTGCAGAAAAATCACATTGGAATGGGTAAAAACGTTCTTTAGCCAAGTTTATATCAGCAGCTTCAACATTCTCTTTAGCCCTCTCAAGAGCCTCTTTGCTGCAGTCACAGGCATACATAGAGATGCTCTTGTTTCCACTAAAGAGATAAGCATAGTTCAACAATGAAATCAGAATAATATGGTTCATAGAACATTGAAATTCTCAATCAGCAAGTGAACAAATATGATAGCCTTGCTGTAACAAAGAGATGATAACAGATAAACCTGAACTTTATTTAGAGAAAAAACGGAGATTCTTAAGCATTGCTCTTAAATACGGTCCAATTAGCTACATCACCACCAAACCAATAAAGCTCTGATTTCATGTTAACTTCTTATTTCTAGTATGTCAGCAGAGTTATTTCTAGGTGAGATTGAATAGGAAGTAGTGATTCTACTCTACTAATCCATTTGAGCACAGAAGCCTCATATTTTATGTTTGGACATGAAATTTGTGGTTCTTTCCAAGTTTAACAAAATAATAAGATGAAAAGCTTAGAAATAGCTCCACTCAATATGATCAATTATGAGATATCAAAATATGACTACAACAACAACAACAACATAAGTGTAATCCCACAAGTGGAGCCTGCGGAGAGTGGCGTGTATGCAGCCTTATTCCTACCCTGAAGGTAGAGAGGGTGTTTCGAATAGACCCTCGACTAAAGTAAAGCATATCAAAATCAAGTACGGCGAGAAAATATAGTAATGAAGAAACCATGCAAAAAATAAAGGAGAAAGATATCAGTGGCAACAACAAATAACATGGTAACCGAAGCAAAGGACTGGAGCAAACAGCAGGTAATAATAGGACTAGTGGCTTACTATTATGCACCTTACAGGAAGAAATTTGATAGTAAACTTCCTCAGCCTAAAAGTGTTTAAATAATTAAGTCACACAAGGAAACTGAAGTTCTTCCTCACCGAAGTATTGCCAGAGCTGTACTACCATTTCCACATCCAATCTCCAAAACTGTCGAGCATTCCCCACAAGATGCTAGCTCTGGGAATTCTTTAAGCAAGTACCGACGCTCCTACATGGAAGAACTTGTGTTAAAGAAAGAATACAGAGTGGAATATAGTTTTTTCTAGCAGTTCAAGGAAAGGCTTTCTCTTCTTGCTGCAACTGCCAATAAGATCAAAGAACTGAAATATGCAACCAAAAATAAATACCCAAACAACCAAATGATGGCCATTAGTCTTTAAAGACAATAAAATGATGATGTCATTTGAGCAATAATAGATGAGTTTAAAAGTAGAGATTTGCAGCCAAAGTAATAGCGATGAGCAGATGCCTCAGCTCTGATTCTTGTTGACATATGAAAAAATAAACCTTGCACTTCCGTCTCCTTTTTAGCAAGAAATTATCTTCTTAAAGTTGCTATACGTTCTTATAATACAAAAGCATAGGCATCATTGTTGTACCTCATTCTTGAAGTTGTAACGTAGGATTGTGACAGATGGAAGCCTAAAACCTCACACTTGTTTTCCATTTTGATGATCGGAAACAGCAAGGTTTTTTTCCCTTAGCACCTTCTAGTTTTTCACCACTGTATAAGAAAGGATTCCACAAAAAATCTACCAAGTACAATTCTTTGCCAATTATCTGAGACATTAACAGTAGTAATCTTAAAAGTAGCACAAAACTCGAAACTAGAACCCCAATACTCGATGTCTTGGAAATCACAACTCTGGACTTGAGACTGAACCCCTGTAATAAAGCTGCCAAAGTTTGCTTTCAATTATATAGACCGTGGAACTTAGACCTCAAACACATACTTATAGTGTGTAAAATTCGTAAGACACCTAAGTAGCCTCATGGATTAAGCTTCATTGCCCAAGTCAAAGGAAGACTTGGAAAGAGAAAGGGAGGGAATATAGAGCTTCCTAAGAGAAAACATTTGCATATTTGTCTGCCATTGTGAACAGAGACCATGCTTTTATTAGAGACCTGTTCTAGAGAGATTTGTCTGGGACTTAGGAGAGAAATGTTCTACAAGTGATACAACGTCGACCATTAAAGTGTAGCTTCTTGGCTAAGATACCCAACTTCAAACCCTAGATTTGTACATATACTTCGTTTCTGAACTAGGTCTTCTTAATGGTCCAAAATTTGAGATTTGAATCATTGAGTTAAGTGGGACCACAATCTTAAACCATTGGAGTTAGCCATATTCCAACCTCAAATCTAGTACTGATGAAAAGCCCCAATATCAAAATGTGAAGAAACTTCTAAATGTGGAAGTGATACGATAAATTAGTATGAATACTTTCTTGGATCTTTACTTGAAATAACAAATCATGGTTGTAATATGCAAAACGATTCCATAACACTAAGACCATCCCATATAAGAGTGGGAATAAGGTCATATTTTGGTCATCCACACAGCCCCTAGAGGTCATGGGGATGAGCTCTTGGGTTTCCTTCAAGTATGACACTTTCCCTTCTAGTCTTTCACTTTCTAAGTCCAGCATGCAGCTTTCATACCTTAGTTTCCTTGTCTTTGTTTCCATATTATAGCTTTTACTCTAAGCTTCCTACTGTACCTCTTTGTCATTGGAGTTGTGCAATACCTCTTTTTCTATAGCTCCTCATATCATATCTTTCATGTCATAGCTCCTCATAATATTCCTGTCATATCATAGCTCCTTCTATCATAACTCTCAATTCATAGTTTTTCATACCAATACATACATAGTAGTTGTAGTTTATCCTGTGAAAAAATTTAGATTTTGTAGAAGACAACTAACATTTGGAGAAGAAAAATAGAAGGATCATAGACCGACTACCTCAGCAATGAAGATCTTCAAGTGTTGGACCAATTAATAGACCTGGGCTACAGAACTGAGTACACACAAAAACACAGGCTCCGGTTCAGAGAATCTGAACCAACAAATTGTGCACAGAATAGTATCTTGAGAAGAACATTGCTGGTACAACTATATCCTCCAACCTCAGTAAAAGTACACAGTATAAATAATTCTTCAAAGAAAAAGAATTTTATGCTCTCCCTCTCTCTCTCTTCTGTCTAGGTCCACTGACATAGGTATAGGCACATTGGATGTTATATGAGTTTCAAATGTCAGAAGTGTGCATTTGAAACACATGCACAAGACCTTTAGGACTGCAAGAAAACCTTGAGGCTGAGTCAGCTATCCAACCGTCCAATGTCATGCGAGTTCAGGTTTCATACTTCGTTATGTACCAACAAACAGTCAAACACTTCTGTCAAACCATCAAATTTCTTTTTTCCATCACTCCAAGTTCAGCAAATTGTTTCCTACATTCATGGCTACTAGTATTTCACATCTAACTAATGATCAATGACAACAGTGCGGCTCCAGAATGTGAGTCGCAGGTTCACGGGAACGCCAACAGCATTTGGCTCAAACTTTGTATAAGTCCACAAACCTTACCCCTACCTTTGTGAGGTAGAGAGGTTGTTTCTAATAGACCCTCGACTATTAATCCACTAAATTTTGTATTGTGAACCTAGTTATTATTGCATATTAACTCGAGGTTGTTGCAGAATCCATAAACTTCAAATCTTGATCCATGTAACAAGCTATAACTTTCCATTAAAATTACTAAAGTTCAAAACTTTCAGCTGAATCCCGGGTTTCTGTTACTTTTCATAGCAACCCCATTAAATAAAATCCACACATACAAGTCATAACCAATGGAACAAACAAAACACACAAATACAAGCTCGAGTGTAGACTAGCAAGTACCAACATTAACAGTGAATTATTACTTACCTTGAAGAATTTTCCAGTGGAATGGCGAGTGTGGAAGTTGTTCCATGCTTCAGAATCTTCCTGCGGCGAACATAAAGAAAGTGGAGAAGACAAAAGGGTATGTTGATTTTGATTGATAGAAGAATTAGGAAAAGGAAGCAAATGGTGAGCAAGAGAAGGATTATTTTCAATCTCTTGCCGCAGTTGATCCCATTCAAAGTCCTTCGAGTAGTAGTTTGCCGCTGCCATGATTTCTTCTCCCATCTCTACTCCTCTCTCTCAATCTTCTCAAAATCCACTCTTTTACTTTCCTGGTTATGAAGGTGTATAATTGAAAAATAGATGTACTCATAAAAATGTTCTGATTGAGTTTATTCTGGATCTCGTTTAAACTTGAAAATATAAATTTGACTAGGACGATATAATAATTAAAATAGCTAAGTAAAATTTATTGATAAGTTTAAAAGATTATCGGTATATTAAAGTTTGAATTATAATCTAAATAGAAAAGGATCAAAAATCTTGTCATAGTCCCAATTTTGAAAGGTATATTTTACTCTTTCTTGTTTAATGTATGAGTTTATAATCTATCAAAATTTGAGTTACTATAACGTCAATGAGATTGAAATCATTGTTTACGAAGAAATTCGTTAGGTACCAATTCTTAGGACTGAGCTCAACTTTTGAGACTCGGAGATGATGAGTTCATTTCTTTATTTTTCTCAACGTAAATTGTTTAGTGTGGCTCAAATTTATGATCTATAAACAAAATTCAGTTGATACAATTTCTGGTTACCAGGTTATTTATATCATTCAGCCTCTTCTTATTGTTATCACTGGTTTTAGTTACGTGCATTGCACGTATATTTATACAATTTCAATTGATATGTTAGATGATAAAAATAGATATTAAAATATATCAAAAAATATAAGTTTCTAAGCATCGTGAATATTAATCTTATATTTTTATCTCCTTACACTTACATTCAAAATTAATTTAATATTTGAAGTTAAAATATAAATTAAGATAATTTTGGTAATAGTTACTTTATATTAAACATGCATACATGTTTTCTTTAAAGTGTTTTTTTTATAGAACATTCCACACAATCTTTATATTAGATTTGAGATATATTTATCTACCTATAATTATTTATACATTTATCACCCGAAAAAGATAATGCAAAAGAAAATAAAACTCCTAATTGTGCTTAAATGCAAACCGATTGAATTAGTATTATATGAGGTATTACATGATTATTTGATCTTTTCTCTTAGATATTGTCAGTGAAATTTATTTATGGTGTAGACATTTTATTAAGTCATTAAGGCAACAATATTTATAAAAATGGCAAAAAAAATGTTAAAATATGATATTATGATTGATTATAATATTACTTTTCATTTAAGGTATTTCCACTTATAATATGATACATGTTTTATAACGTAACTTTTTCAAATTCTTCCATTGTAAGATTTATGATTACGATTAAAAACTACATGAATTCTACATTAAAGTGATGAATGACTTTTCATATCAGAACTTATCAAATTCTTTCATTATGAAATTTATGATTACTAATAAACACACGATCAATGTAATCATTCATTAATTTAGTAGACAGACAAAATGATAATTCTACTTTTCAGTTTGAATCTTTCCACTTATAATAATATATGACGATCAACAAGCACAAAGGCTTCTGAACATTGTGATGGAAATTGGTTGCTCCAAAGGGTCTCTATATTCAAACATGTCTTTCCTAAAAGATTACTGTTTTTGAAATATCAGAATGAGTGTCATCACTTGCCTATGGTCCTGTCATCTGAAAATTTTATGCAATAAAAGAAAAACACAGGTCAGAGTAAGCAAAAATATGGTAACCAGGCTATTATTTCATCACTTTCACAAACCAATTTACCACTTCAAATAGCAAGAGGCAAAGAAACTAAAGACAAAATAGTTTTCTAGTTTGGATTATTTATTAACATCATGAGCAGCATCTAAAAACTTTATACAATAATTACAAAAAAAAAAAATCAAGAGAAATTATCAATTCTAAGGATGAATTCTAACCAAAGGAAAAAAATAGCAGGGCCCATGTTCACACTAGCTGCAGCCATGGTAGGGGGCAGTTAAATAAACAAAAGCAGACTACAATGACATTCACAACTTTACATTGAAAAACATGGATGTTATAATTTCAAAATCACATGTTCTGTAGTCACACCGATGAAAACAATCATCTTGAACAATCGACAGATCCGATTTGTTTATAGGGTCTTGCCTTGACAGAGAGCATGGAGTCATACTGAATGCACTCCTTTATTTAAAGGTTCATTCAGTGAAAGCAAATACAACTTAAATCCCAAAACACTGAAGTTCCCACTGTTAAGAATAAGAAGGTAAACGACAACATGTAGCAGTGCTGTCGGCAGAAGCCAAAGGCTGAAAGGGGTACCAATTGTGTTGGAGGTTATATATGATAAAAAGGGAGTGACGGAGAATATCTGAAACACATGATGAGTAGTGTATCATTGTAAAGAGAAGAAATCCGGAACCTTTTTTGACCCGAAGAAGACATCCTAAACTTTCCCTGCTCACTTTGGATTTAGTTTAAGAGATACAAGGTCACTGCCACAAACCAGCAAAGACTAAACGCCTTGAGCTCAGATAAATGAAGGCAGGCAACATCTTTAGCTGCATCCTTACATCTTTCATTCTCATATATAGCCAATCCTTTACCCTTTCTCTCTCTCCCTCTCACGCCACATCTGATGCAAGCAGATATGAGCGCTACATATTCCAGGTGACTTTTTGCATGAAGATACTTGTATCTAGTTTCACATTAGGAACTAAAATGAAGCTAACTAACATCTAGTGTACATCTTTTGCATTCAAGGGTATGGCCTAGTGATCTGTGAAGCGTGTTGAGAATCACGAGGTCTCGTGGGCAAAACCCAGTGGAAGCAAAAACACTGGGTGATTTATTTCCATCAGTTCAAGCCTTAGTTGAGACAATTCGCTGCCAAATAATGCAAAAGCAACTCTATTTGCTGCTGTTTCAACAACTATTTTCACAAGAATTATGTCCCTCACATCACCAAAAGAAATGATTAACCGGAAAGAATATGCTGGAGATGAAGGAATTCAAAGAATGCAAGTATGTATTGAATTAAATACGTGAGTTCGAGCTGCAAAGAATGAAAGACTTTGAGATAGTCAAGGAATACTTGGACAAATTGCTTGGCATTGTTAACAAAATAAGACTACAAGGCACTGAATTTAAAGATTCAAGAATTGTTGAAAATTTTTCTGTTACACCCCCCGAAAGATATGAAGCATGTATAACTAACTACCTAGGAAATACACGAAGATCTGTCCAAGATTACCTTGGCAGAGTTGTTAAATTCTTTTCCGGCACAGGAGCAAAAGAGACTTTGTGAGGCAAGATATTATGGTTGAAGGAGCCTTAGCAGTCAGCCATAAAACTCAAAGCAGGGGTAAAAATTTGAAAAATTACCCACCTTGTGGGCATGGCAGAAAAATGAATCATCCACCATACAGAAGTTGGAGAAGGCAGACGCGAATGCAGCAAGTAGAATCAACTAGGCTATGAAGCAGTGGTTTGCGAAAACAAATTTGAGAACCATGAAGCAAATGCATGTGTGGTCAATGAAGAAAAAGAAGACGACAATCTTTTTGTTGCAACATGTACCTCAAGTAAGATTTCATCAAATTTTTGGTCGATTGATAGCAGTTGCTCTAAATACACGACTTATGACAAGAGTGTGTTTAAAAAATTAAAGCCTACTGAAATATCCAAAGTAAGGACCGGAAACAGTGACCAGATTCTTGTCGAAGGAAAAGGAATGGTTGTCATCAAAACAAGTTCAGGTAATAAGGCAATTTCAGATGTTCTTATGTAGATATTGATCAGAATTTGTTGAGTATTTGTAAGTTGATAGAAATAGGATACAAAGTATCCTTTGAAGATAAACATTTTCATCAATGATGGTGTTGAAAAAAAAAGTTTTAAACATCAAGATGATAGGTAAACATTTCTCATTTGATCCACTGAAAGATGTTCTTTTTTTTTTGAGAAAAGGTAACTTGTATTATAAACACAGGAATACTCGGGACATATACCAGTAATACTTACAATCAGAAACACAAAAGTGTTGCTGTAGAACATGAAAATGATCATAGGCTGGAAAATTAGAAGATGATCCTCCATATGAAAAGCACAAGCAAAATGTGAACCAGCTAATTTTGAAGGATCTTCCAATGTTCCTAAAGAAATTGAAGCAATGGAGGAGTTATCTATGTTTCATGAAAATAAAATGGGTAAGTTTAAATTCAAGATGCAAACGAATCAGGAAGACATGCCAAAAAGATTTAGTAGTCAAGGGTTGCATTCAAGATGATAAGTGAATTTTGTTCAGTACAAGGCCAAATATCAAACTGCACATTTATTCACCAAGTCACTTTCAGTTATCAAGTGAGGAGATCTCACGATAGAAGACCAAAATTTTGCAGCTCCTAAAGCAAGGAGTGTTGAATATTTACTTTAGAATTGCAAAGTTTTTAGTGCAGTAATTTATTAAGATAGACCTAGTCAACTAGTTATCCCTTTTAGTTAGGAGTTGATTTCTATTTGAATTTTGAGTAAAGAGTAAAGAGTATTTTCTAGACTTCATGAATTTGGTATTTTCAGCATATCTTTTGCTTATTTATATTTTAGACGTGAGTACTTTTATTAAAAATTGTATCCTTTGACTGCAGTGAAATATATCAATCTTTCAATTTTAGTTCATAAGCTTTCTTGCTTGCTTTTCATCCCTTTAGTATTTTTTTATTCTTTTCCTGATATTTCTTTTTTTTTTTTTTGGAATCGTCTTTTCCTGATATTTCTTCTTTTTTAAAACCTCATATTGCATCCTAGAGACTTCTTTACCTAAAGATTTACAGATGAACAGTAATTAAAGAACCATCTCCTGCTTGAAAAAAAAAGAAGTCCTCAAGCTGCATTTATTCTGAGATCTTTCAACGAAGTAATGGTCGATAAGAAAAGAGGGAAGTCAAATTTTCATTTATTTCAAGTTCCTCTTCCTCTTCTTTTTTTTTTTATTATTGGTGGTTGTGGTTGTGGGGGGGGGG
>NC_028647.1:957870-1024085 GCF_001406875.1 Solanum pennellii
GGGGGGGGGGGGTAAGATACTGGGTAGGTGATCATACCAACTAAGTTTGATTGATCAGTTTGCGTAAGTCCAGTTTCAAATTGTCTTTAATGATTTCTCATTCACATGATAATCATCCAAATAGAATATTCATTCAAACAATGAAACCACTATAAAAGAAATTTTGAATCTTAACAAAGTAAAATCATGTATAGATAGATCATACTACTAACAGTTCATATTCAATTCAACATTACTCAATACTTATATGTTCTATATGATTTAAATATCAATTAACATGCTTCCATAAGGACCCAGTGCCAAAACCCACAACTCGTCAAATAAGAATAAAAAGCACAGTCACGGTGAATAAAACTCAGTTTGCACTATCCATTAGCATAATAAGGTACATTGACTGATTTAGTAGGGCACTGGACTTTATATTGGGTACATGGGCTTGTCTAATATGTAAGGATAAATATAAGGTATAAAAAAACTAGATTTTCAGATCCGAAAATCCAAAGTCAGAAATCTAAAATCTGAATATTTTAGAAGTTAAATCCAAAATCAATCGGTATCCGAAAATCCAAACAAATTGAATTTCAGACCTACATGGCAGCATGTATGTATATCACACAAGCCATGAACAGTACTTATACATGATCAAGACTACAGTCATCAATAGATACTTGTTAGCTATATAAACCAATTTAAATAAGAACATAATGACAAGGTCAATCGGGAAAACAACAGCATGTATTCTAACCTGGACAATCCTTTTGCAAATGCTAAAACTCCAGCCCTTCATCACCTCCCTGAAAGTTACGCCTTCTTCCACGCAAATGAATGGTGGAGATTGAGCTATCTGATTAAAAGCCTTCAAAACTAACCTCAATATATAATTATATGGCCACATATTCATCTGTTGTGAATCATTTTCTCGTAACCCAAACTGTCATTCCCACAATCAGCTCCAGTCTCTAAAACCACTCCAAATATAACAGAGCCCTTTCCAATGCTGACATTTAACAAATGTCCTACCATATGTAACAAACATAAAATGTTCTCTTCTCATCGCCCATCACCTGATTAGGCAAAGAAGTAAGAACAACTGTAGAAAATCCAAAGGCCTTATCTTTGGAAGATATTGCTATCACAACATCTGTCAATATGGAGAGAAGTGTGTTTTCACCGTTGTGTTTACAAAAAACTTCTGGTAAAAGCTTGCTTTCTCATCTTGAAATATGGAGAGCAAACACAAAATTGAGTGCACCGTCTGCCTCATTCCATTGCTTCTGAAACGAAGTCCTTGTCTGGCTTGCCTTCATAGCATTCTATCTAGTCTTTAGCCTGCTGCAGCACACAATTTCTCAATTCTACTTTTCTCCCTCATTGACTGAGACTCATCAAGAACAGTTGCATGGGACAAAGTCACAGCCACCTGATCAGAAACTACTTCCACTATCTCCATCTCGTCATAGCTCAAGACTCAATCATCATTACTTGAAAGAACCAATCCTAATCGTAGGCATAATTTTCTTGGTACAGAGCTCAAACCTGCGACTGATGTTATTGAAATCTTTATCTCTATGACTATGATTCATGGATTACTTTTGCATTGTAATATCGTAGGGGTTTGGTCATAGATCCCGAAGATCTTTCACTTTATTGCAATTTACGAAGATGGAGTTATGTTTGGTTATACTTTTTACAAAGGACATATTAGAGCACTTTTTTTGTGAAATTTATGAAGACAAGAGTTGGAAAATAGGTTTGGATCACTATTCCAAATTTGGAATCCAACTCTAAGTTAGATTTGGAAATTTACAACCAAACATTGGTTTTGAAAAATATGAAATTATTCCGAAAAAAGTAATGATTCTCGTGAAAAATTAATATCCACATTTTTTATTTAGGAATATGAAAAAGGAACATCAAAAACCAGCAACATCAAACATGGACACATCATTACAAATAAATGAGAGATCCAAAATCAAAGCAACCAAGCACATCTAAAACAAAACATGAATATTTAAAAAAGGAGTACACTCAAATGAGAGTATTGAGCTAAATTCTGAAACTAGACTACTGTGGTAAATTGGTGCTTAGCATTTCAGATCATTCCAGACAGAGATCAGTTATACAGATGTTGAAAATAACGATGTGACATTCTGTAACAAGGGACAGAACTAAACTGAAAAAGATATTTTGTTGTCACCTTGCAATGACTACTTTTGACATAGACAGGAGTTCGAATTGCAATTAAACTTTGTTTTGCAATGATCACATAGTGCGAAAATGAGGCCATGATAGCCCCATTTCATCTCTTAAAAAATGAAAAGATGAACTTATTAGAATGGAAGAAAAGAACTAAGCAATATAACAAAAACTATGATTACTAATAATAAAATTACTCAAGGAGCATGGAGATAGAAGCAGTAAACTGATTACTGAAGCTACTTCCGAAGAGAATAGAAATATATTGGCATTACAATAGAAATATCAACACAAGTGCCGGAGTAATTCTACACCATTGTTAACTACAGCATCCAGCAGACAAAAATTAAAGGAACAACTACAAACAAAAAAGTGCCTTACTTTGCTAGGCAGTGTTACAGTCCCCTGTTATGGATCTAGTTATGGGACGCTGCAAGACTTAATCTGTTGTTTTCTTCCTACAACTTATGGCGCTGGTTCGTTAGAGAACCTGCAATCTGTTGAATTAAAGTACTCAAAAAATGGAACAATTTTCTGCTTAGATTTCATAGGATAAACATAGAGTTCAAATACAAAATTTATAAGATAACTACCCCTAGAAACTAGGACATTACTTCCTAACATTACTGGAATGAGAAACTGCAAACTACAATAAAGACTTACTACTACTAAAATGAGCTACAAGCAAATAGCTACTACTGTAAACTGTTGGGAGACTAAGGAGTTATAACAGGCAGCCTCCACCTTATCACCATCCTCAGCTTTAAGTATAGGAAGACTGCTACGGAACTCATCAAGACCTTTAAAAAACCCAACTACATCAACAGTATCATCCTCTCCTTCTCCTGCTTCATTTTCTTGGCCCATCTGAATTATAGGCTCTTCAACCTCATTACTGAACTACACATTCAAATTTACATTCCTAAGTGTTTTGCAACCCAACAAGGTGCCTTATTGCCTTACTTACGACACCTTTGTTACTTGACTCAACTGTTACAGCATGGGTATTTCTACGCCACCTTGAATTACTAAACCATATTGCAAATTGACATCATTATTCCCTTCAACAGTTTTTTCCTTAATCAGCTTGCTGTTTCTTGGCATTTTTACTTGGGGGTTTTTTCCTTGCACACTTCCGCTTCCCATTCTTTGCTTTCTTCCTCTCTTTATTCCGATTCCAATCCACATTTGACTCCTCATCTGACTGTGATGCCTCAACCAACGCATCATCATCAATACATATTATGGGAGAAAAATGCTTTCGTCCACCCCCACTTTTCGATCCACCAGCATTATGCGAACTACCAAGATTATTCACATTACTCTGTCCTCCAACAGCCTGATCGTTCACATTACTCCCTCCATGCCACTCAAATAGCGGACAGGTAAACATGGGCGAAAACGGAGACCAGCTCGAAGCGTTACCTATATTTCTATTAAAATCCTCCAAAGATAATCCAAAAGGCATAAATCCCCAATCACAAAAGTTATTTATTTTTCCATCAATAATTGGAGGAGGAGACGCAATTGGTACAGCTTGAAAACCCTTCTTACAATTTGGACACCTTAAAGTACAATGAGTATACTCCACTGAGTACTCATACATACAGAGACAATAAGGACATGCAGTCCAGAAACTGGGTATACTCTTACCTGATGCATCTACATTCCCTTCTTTCTCCTTCACATTGTCACCAGTACTTGCAGACTTATTTGCATTGTTCCCAACCACATTCTCATTTCTCTCCAGGGGCTGTTGATTCCCATGTTGCTCTGCACAAACCACTGCTTCTCGCCCTTGTGTCGAGCTCACCCCGGTACCAAATGGTGGGTTTTCTCTATTAAAGCTTCTCTCAGAGGTTAACAGCTGTGGCTGGTTCAAAGAAAAGGATGAGGTAGGTTGTTCATCTGTGTTTGAAAATGAAATGGGAGTCACGGGGTGTGTCTTTTGTTTCAGAGACGTTTCAGGTTGTTGCAGTTGCTGCTCAATGGGCAAGCTTTCCATAGAGATCGTAGTTTCTTGTTCATTAGTCAGAAATGTCACTGGCATAGACATTCCAGCTTGTGGGTCTCTACTGAAGCTTACTCCAGCAGCATGTGGCCCTTGATCTTGAGTAAACAAATTCACAAACATTAGGTCTGCATTCGGACTGGGCATTGAAGGATAAACACTCTGATGCACAGGGGTAGATGTAGAAGCAACAACTTGGTAAGGGTTACGGAGGAGACCCAGCTCCTTATCATACATACTTTTTCTCAAGGGGTCAGAAAGAACTGTGAATGCATCAATGACAAGATGGAAAGCCTGATCAGAAAATGGAAAAGTGTTGGTCTGAGGATTCAGAAGAAACTTAAACCGGCGATACTGTTCGGTGATGAAATCGGCATTTTGGGTTTGGTTAGAAGGGATTTGGAGGATAGAGTAGTAGTCAAAGTGATGATTGTTAATACGTCTGTCGCCGGCATTCAAAGTATCAACGATGCCGAGTATTTGGTCGGTAACATGTACAAATGTTGGGTCGGATTCACGGGCCCGGGTCGCGAATGACTTGCTACCAACTAGGTCACGATTTGATAAGAGATTTTCAGCGATTGATAGAAAACGGAAAGCTTTTGATCGATTGATTGGAGGGTCACTGTTGATGAAGAAAGGATGCTCCATTTTAGGGCTTTAGAAGAGAATGAAGAAGAAGGACGAAGGAAGAAAGGTGGAGAAAATGAAGAGAAAAAGGAGAAAGGCGGAGAAAATGAAGAGGAAGAAGGAGAAGGGTGGAGAAAATGAGGAGGAAGAAGGAAGAAAGGCGGTGAAAATGAGGAGGAAAAAGGAAGAAAGGTGGAGAAAGATAAAGAGGAAGAAAGGCGGAGAAAATTAGCAGGAAGGAAGGCGGAGAAAATGAAGAGGAAGAAAGGTGGAATAAATGAGAGGAAGAAGGAAGGAGAGCGGAATAAATGAGTGGAAGTGTGTTCCTCCGAAATGAAATAGAAAGCCACGTGTTGTTTGCAGATTTTGGGGATGTCATATTGCAAATTTGCAATCAATTCACTAACCTTTTTGAGTTTTTCCTTTTTAACTAGTCCTATATACGCATCTCGCGCACATCCCTCGTATAAATAAGAATAATAGATTTTTTAAAATAACATAAATAATATTTAGAAGATGTGTTTGTGTACAATATAAGAATCGAATCAGGGCCTAAAATACCCTTAAACTATTGAATTTGGTACAAAAATACAATTCATTAACCTTTTGACTCAAAATGCCTTAAATGTCAATTATTGGCTCTAAACTACCCTTGTTTTAAGGGCACACTTCAAAAACAAAATTAAGAAATTCATTTATTACGTGGCACGTTTCTACTAGCTATTATTAAAATTAACCTAATTAATTAATCTCAATTCAGGATGCGGATCCACCCAATAACCCATACCTGCCCCCGCCTAAAGGTGGTACCCTATCTTCATCTTCTTCATTTTTCCTTTTCTTCAAGTGTATTCTCTTCAATCTTGACTTTTCTCTCTTCTTGAGTTTTAACAACCATGTCTTCTTCTTGAAATGCAACAACAAGATTTGGGTAAAAAGGGTACCCGATCAAATCCAAATCTAGCGCCCAAATTTTCCTTACCTCACACAAATGAGTACAGATTTAATAGTTGTAACCATAATTGATTCCAAGTTCCTAAATTTAAGCTTTACTGGACACCGGCAAAGATGGTGTTTTTCCAGTAAAGTCTGCTTATCATACGTTGAGTAATTTGGACCAGCAAATACTACAGTGGCCCAGGAGATATATTTGGAAGGCCAATGTTCCCACAATAGAGTTGAGCTTTTCCTGGTTAGTGGAAAGAGAAGCTTGCCTAACACAAGAGAATGTGAGGAGAAGCGTATTCCAATTGAACTCTAGATGTCCTTTTTGTGGTTTAGAAAGAGAGTCCAATGGCCATCTGTTTCTTCATTGTTTTGTCACTAGCCTTCTGTGCCAACTTTATCTTTACATTGTGGAACTCTAATAGTGTATGCCTTCCAACACAAGAGATCTGCTAAGGAGTTGAAATTGCAACAGGGTGTAGTCAGACAGCAGAAATGGTGGGGATTGGTTCCTGCTTGTATATGGTGGACAGAAAGAAATTTAAGAATTTTTGAAGGAAGAAGTAGCTCTTTAAAGAATTTAAAGATGAAGTGCTTTCCTCTTTTTCATTTTTGGTCTATGACGGTTAGGATTTCATTGTTGGATCTGCTGTCCTTTCTCTCTGTACTTATGGTTTTGGCACTATTCTAGTGCTTTTTTCTTTAATACTCAAGTGACCATTCTCAAAAACAAAACAAAAGAACATAAGGTAAAAAAAATAGGATTTCCGGACACAAATCAAAAATCTAATATGTATTTCGAAAATCCAAAGAACTCAGATTTTGGTTTGGCTCAAACTATGTCCAGTCCTACTCGATACCTATATGGCAGCATGTATGTATACCACACAAGCCATGAACATTGCTTCTTATACATAATCAAGAGCTCTAATCATCTATAGATACTTGATAGCTAGATAAACCAATTTAAATGAGAACATAATAGCAAGAACGAAGGGATACTAACCTGGACAAGCTTTTTGCACATGGTGAAACTCAAGCCCGTCCATCACATCCTTGAAGTTGTGCCTTCTTCCACCAAAGTGAATGGTGGAGATTGAGGTATCTGATTGAGAGCCTTCAAACTAACCTCAATAATAAATTTTATGGTCACATATTCAGCTGTCGTCCATGGTCTTCTTGCTCCCCAAACTGACATTCCCACCATCAGCTCCAATATCTAAAACCACTTCAAATATAACAAAGCCCTTTCTGATGCTGACATTGACTAAATGTCTTCCCATATGTGAACCTAAAATGTTCTCTTCTCATCACCCATAACTGATTAGGCAAAAGAGTGTAGAAAATCCAAAGCCCTTATAGATGCACAACCACTTAACAAAACAGAAGTCTCCCTGCCCAGTAAATGCAACTAAAGGGCCTCATCTCTACCAGAAACCTTCCATCATCTTTGGCAGAGATCTCCATCTGCATCAATCATTAATGTGTGAAGAGAACAGTGCTTGTTTTCACTTTTCACCTTTGTGTAAACACAATCTTCTGGTCAAAGCTTGCTTTCTCATCCCTGAAATATGGAGAGCAAACCCAAAATTGAGTGCATCGATCGCCTCAATACATTGTTCATCACCTTCTGAAACGAAGTCCTTGTCTGTCTTGCCTTCATAGATTCGATTTTGTCTTTAGACTGCTGCAGCACACAATTTCTCATATTTCTAGTTTCGGCTCATTGTCTGGAACTCTTCAAGAACAGTGGCATAGGACAAAACCCCAGAACTTTGGGATGATCCAGAACTCCCCATTATCCAATATAAACCTAGATCCATTGTTTTATCTTTCTCCACTTAAATACTATGATTCATGGATTAGTTTTCAATTAACATAATTTAATAGGCATTTGGCCATGTCAAATATTTTTCACTTTATTTGGAATTTATAAAGTTAAGAGTTGAAGATGGTTATGTTCGGTTATACTTTTTGCAAAGGAGAGAATATAGCACTATTTTGGAATTTATGAAGATGGAGTTGGAAAATAGATTTGAAGCACTTGTCCAGATTTGGCTATTCCCTATTCCAAAGGACATTGTCAAAAAGATCAATCAACTCAGGAGGTTTTTCCTATGGAATGGAAATAAAGAGCACAAAAGTTACCACCTAGTTAAGTGGGATACTCTTACTCTTAGCAGGAAACAAGGGAGGGGTTGGGAATAAAAAAGCTCAATCATCCAACCAATTGTCTCCTTCAAAAATAATTGTGAAGATTCTGCATTGAAGATCAGTCGCACTGGAAAAGAGTCATCACAATGAAGTATCGACTACAAAGCCATTGGATTACTGAGGAGGCTCTTGGAACTTTTGGATGCAGTGTGTGGAAGACTATTAGAAGATTATGGCCTAATTCAAAGGCAACATCTCACTAGAGGTGGGAAATGGTAGGAAAATTGATTTTTGGAATGAACATTGTATTGGGGATGAAAGCCTGCAATCACTCTTCCCAGACCTGTTTATGCTCACCACTCAAAACAAGGCCACAATCTCACAGCTATGGAGCCGTCAAGGTTGGAATCTCATATTCAAGAAAGCTTTCAATGATTGGGAAATCGAGAGGGTCGTTAATCTTTTTCAGATCCTCAATGCCTTCCCAGGCACCTCCACTGAATCTGATAAGCCTATTTGGAGATGGCAAAGCAAAGGTGTGTTTACAGTAAAGTCATGGTACTGCAGATACAATATTGGCCAAACACAGGTCAGGAACTGGCCATGGAAGTTAACATGGAAGAAAAAAATACCATTGAAGACTCATGTTTTGCTTGGTTAGTGTGCAAAAGGGCCTGCTTAACACATGAAGTGCTTCAAAAGAAAGGCAGACAATTATGCTCAAGATGCTTTGTGTGTGATGAAGATGCAGAAGTTAATAGTCATTTATTCCTTCATTGCAAAGTAGCTACAAGCTTGTGGAACATGTTTCTTGGTCTTCTTGGTGTATGTTGGGTAACTCCAAAGTCCATTAAGGACTTGCTCTACAGCTGGAAGATGATAGGAAGAAGGGAGTCTAATGAAATTGGTGGGAGTTAATCTCAGCCTGCATCTGGTGGTCCCTATGGAAAAAAAGGAATGGAAGATGCTTTGTGGATAAGAAAAACAACATCCAGAAAATTAGAATGAATTGTCTTAGTCTTTTGTACTTTTGGTGTAAACAAGATATGATGGGGGATATAAAACTTTTTGCTGACTTTATAGGTAAGTTGTAATCTCCCATAGGGTAGTTTGATATGCTCTGGTGAGATTTGTAAGTGACCTATGCTCATCATTTATTTGATGATGAGCCTTTTGTGAATACACAGTTACCTTTATCTCCCAAAAAAAAAAACTCCAAGTTGGAGTTGGAAATTTTAATTGTTAATAATAGTGATACAAATTTTGTAATAATTAACGAAAAATACAGATATAATGCATGTATGTGTTTATGTAAAAGTGAAAGACTTTTTTACCTTTCAATCTGTTAAGAAATTCCACATCGAAAAAGGGATGGGAATTTGGTATTCTCATATGACTTGGACAAACTTCCATTCATTAGCTAGTTTTTGGGTTGAGTTAGGCCCAAGATCCATCTTTACATGGTATCAGAGCCAAGCACATTCCAATTCTTTGTTCCAATTCTTTGTTCACCAATGTTGGGCCCCCATATTATAGTGTCCACACTCCATATAACGAGGTTTGGGCGTGCACGAAAGTGTTAAGAATTCATACATCATTAAAGGAATGGAAATTTGGTATCCTTTTATGGATTTGGACAAACCTCTCCTCGTGAGCTAGCTAGCTTTAGGGGTTGAGTTAAGCCTAAGATCCATATTTACACAATCAAATGTTATTTGTACGATACATTTGTTGAAGCAAGTATTAGAACATACTGAAAGAAGAACCACTAAACCAGATCGAACTCTTAAATATAATCACTTATCAATTAGAAATTTATAATTCTCTTTTTAAATTCTTATATTGTACACAAAACATCTGTTAAATATTATTTATTTTTAAAAGTCTACTCTTATTAATTACGAGGGGATCGTGCATATATTTAGACTAGTTAAAAAGAAGAAAAAAACTGAAAAAGGTTAATGAATTGATTCCAAATGTGCAATATTGCATCCTTAAAATCTGCAAATAACACATGACTTTATTTTATCTCCAAAGAACACATGTCATTAGATCACGATTTTTTAAGAGTTTTTTGGCGGTTAATAGCCAATGTATCGCTTTGGATCGGCTTGTTAGGGGGTCATTGATGAAGTAGGGATAATCCATTAGGGTTTTAGGAGAGATATGAAGGGAAAAAGGAAGAAAGGCAGAATGAGTAAGAAGAAGTATGTTCCTCTATAATAAAATAGAAGTCACATGTTAGCATTTTTTTTTTCGAGAAAAAAAATTACAAACATGTGTTCCTCTAAAATAACTAAAAGTAATGTGTTGTTTGCAGATTTTTTTTTCGAGAACAAACAAACTACAAACAACACATGACTTCTATTTTATTATATCCGAGGAACACACTTCCCCTCATTCATTCTATCTTTCTTCCTTTTACCTCTTCAAATTCTCTCCTTAAACCCTAATGGATTATCCGTACTTTATCAATGCCCCCCACCAACAAACCGATCAAAAGCGATACATTGGCTATTAACCGCCGAAAAGGTCTTGAACAGATCATGATCTAGTCACATTTGTTCCTCTGAAATAAAATAGAAGTCACGTGTTATTTGCATATTTTGAGGATGCAATATTGCAAATTTGGAATCAATTAACTAACTTTTTTGATGTTTTACTTTTTTTTTAAACTAGTATTAATGTATGTGCATCACGTGTTTCCCTCATATATTAATAAGAATAAAATTTTAAAAATAAAATACCTAACATTTACAAGATGTATTTGTGTACAATATAATAACTAAAAAAGGGAATCATAAATTTCAAACGGATATATTATCATTTTTAAAAGTTAGATTTGCTTTAGTGAAACTTCTTTCGGTATGTCCTTATACTTGCTTCAACAAAAACATCTTAGAAATAGTATTTGATGAACGGTTTACATAAGCACTTAAATGCATGTGTTATGTGTATTTCATGTTAATCATTACAATTTGTATTACTATATTATTAACAGATTAAATAAATATTAGCATTACGAAGACGCATTGTCATACAAAATTGTATAGTAGATTAACATATAGTATAGTTATTCTTTTAAGCAATTACCACTACAAATCGTATTGTAATTCATTATTGGCTTATTTTGGCATTAATAAATTGACATCAATGAACTGATATCACATCACAAATGTGTTAATTTATTTGTAACTAGTCGTTAAGGAATTGTTATGCCACCAGACTAAGAAAGACTTGTCAAAATTAGTGGAAACAATTACTAATGCCTACACTAGGGTAGGTTGTCAATATCACACTCCTTGGAATGCAATCCTAGCCTAGACCCTATTAACGCGGGTTGCTTTGTGCACCATGCTGCTCATTTTTATAATTGTATTTTTGAAAGTCCTAAACATAAAGTTGCCTTGCATTATAAGTACAATTTTATTCAACTTGTAATTATTTCTTAAAAGGTAAAATCTTGTTCGCTTTTATATTTCTAAATATTGAAATTTTCTATATATTTCAACTAATGAAGGATTTAATACATAAAATTTACTTAATTTAAAATTTTGAATATTAGAAAATAATTAAATGACTACCTTGTCAAGAGTGAATTCTATTTTAAAAGGGTAAAGATGTGAACAAACATTTTGCTATAGGGATTCATACTTCAAATATTTAGTAATACTTAATTTTGAATTTTCAGTTTATCTTTATGAAGTGATTCAACTCTAACCATTTTCTTTTTCTCTTAATCTATGTGTCTAGTCGAACAACATCACATAAATTGAAACAAAAGACATAGTTCAGATTTAACTAAAAAGAGTGAACAGCAAAAACACTCAATTAAACTGAAACAACTAAGAGGGTGTTATGTTTCTATATTTTCTTTTCTCGATTATACAATTTAAAAACAAGCAGAAGAAGGAACTCAACTCAACATATTAATGCCAACTGATGCTACACTCTTTAATTTAGTTTATCGTACCGTGAGTTGATAATTGGATAATTATTAAGTTCGATAAAGAAAGGATTGCTATAAGTTAACAAATTATAATTGATTTTAAAGCCTTAAATGTTAGGACTTCTAATATAGTTCAAATAAAGAAAGATTTAAAAAGCAAAATTTTAGTCAAGTTTGAACTACTAAATATTAGAAGTTTTTACCTCTAACATAAGTAAAAATTTAACAGCTATACCTATAATTAATTCCGAGTTCCTAAATATAAGCTTTACTAGATATCTGGCAAAGATGGTGTTTTTTCAGTAAAGTCTGCTTATAATACATTGTGTAATTTGGATCAGCAAATACCACATGGGCCCTAGAAATATATTTGGGAAGTTAAGATCCCCACAAAAGTATTGTGCTTTTCGTGGTTAGTGGCAAGAAAGACTTGCCTGACACAAGAGAATCTAAGGGAAGGGGATTTCAATTATGCTCTAGATGTCCTTTTTGTGTTTTAGAAACAGAATCCAATAGCCATCTGTTTCTTCATTGTTTTGTCACTAGTCTTCTGTGTCTTAACATTGTGGGACTCCAATGGTGTATGACTTCAAACACCAGTGACCTGCTCAAGGAGTTGGAATTGCAACGGGTGTAGTTGGACAGAAGAAATGGTGGAGACTGGTTCCTGCTTGTATATGGTGGACATGGAAAGAAAGAAATGTAAGAATGTTTGAAGGAAGAAGTAGCTCTTAACAGAATTTAAAGATGACGTGCTTTCTTATTTTTCATTTTTGGTGTAATGTTTTGAAGAGGAGGCAGGTATCATTAGTATATCTGGTAGGTGCTCAATAATTGTTAGGATTTCTAGTTGGATCTGATGTCCTTTCACTGTATTTAAGGTTTTGGCACTATCCTAGTGCGTCCCTCTTTAATACTCAAAAACAAATACAGAAGAATATAAGGTATAAAAAGATGGATTACCGGAGACAAATCCAAAATCTAAATATTATAGAAATTAAATCCAAATCCAATCCGTATACCGAAAATCCAAACCAAATATCCAAAGAACTCAGATTTGGGTTTGGCTCAAACTCTGCCCAGCCCTACTCAATACCTACACGCAGACCTACCTGGCAGCATGTATGTATGTATATCACACGAGCCATGAATATTACTTCTTATACATAATCAAGAGCTCTAATTATCTATCAATACTTGTTAGCTACGTAACCAATTTAAATGAGAACATAATAGCAATAAGAATTGGGATAACTAACCTGGACAAGCTTTTTGCACATGCTGAAACGCACGCCCTCCATCACTCCCTAGTATTTATGCCTTCTTCCACAAAGTGAATGGTGGAGATTGAGCTATAGGATTGAGAGGATTCAAGCCTAAACTCAAAATTAAATTCTATGGTCACGTATTCGGCTGTCGTCGATGGTTTTCTTGTTCCCCGAACCGTCATTTCCACCATCAGCTCCAGTCTCTAAAACAACTCCAAATATAACAGAGCCCTTTAAAATGCTGACATTTAACAACAGACCTACCATAAGTACCAATACCTTAAATGTTCTCTTCTCAATGCCCATCACCTGATTAGGCAAAGAAGTAAGAACATCTATAGAAAATCCAAAGCCCTTATAGATGCACAACCATTTAACAAAAAAAGAAGTCTACCTGCTCAGTAAATGCAACTAAGGGCCTCATTTCTACTGGAAACCTTCTATCAACTTTAGCAGGTATACCAATGATCTTCTGGTCAAAGCTTGCTGCTTTCTCATCTTGAAATATGGAGAGCAAACCCAAAATTGAGTGCATCGCCCGCCTCATTCAATTATTCATCACCTTCTGAAACAACGTCCCTGTCTGGCTTTCCTTCATAGCATTCTATTTAGTCTTTAGCCTGCTGCAGCACAAGAACTATTAATGTGCGAAGAGAACAGTGCCTGTTTTCATTTTTCACCCTTGGGTTAACAATAATCTTCTGGTCAGATCTTGCTTTCTCATCCCTGAAATATGGAGAGCAAACCCAAAATTGAGTGCATCACCTTCTGAAACGAAGTCCATGTCTGGCTTAATTTCATAGCATTCTATTTGCCTGCTGCAGCACACAATTTTTCATTTCTAGTTTCTCCCTCATTGTCTGGAACTCTTCAAGAATAGTGGCATGGGACAAAACTACAGACACCAGATCAGGAACTACTTCCACTATCTCCATCTCATCATAGCTCAAGAATCTATCATCAGCACTTCAAAGATCCAATCCTAATCGTAACTTACAGAACTTTGGGATGATCCGAAACTCCTCGTATCCAATAAAAACCCACATCAATTGCTTTATCTTTCTCCACTTAAATACTAGGCTTAATTTGCTTGGTATAGGACTCAAACCCGCGACGGGTGTGATTCAAATATTTATATATGACTATGATTCAATTACTATAATTTAATAGGCTTGGCCATAGGTTCGAATATTTTCACTTTATTTCAATTTATGAAGTTAATGAGCTGAAGATGGTTATGTTTGGTTATACATTTTACAAAAGAGAGAAGAGAGAACTATTTTGGAATTAATGAAGATGGAGTTGGAAAATAGGTTTGTAGCACTTCTCCAGACTTGAAAACCAACTCCAAGTTGGATTTGGAAATTTTTTAACCGAACACTTATTTGGAAATGAAGAGAAATCATTCTGAATACAAGTGATGATTCTCATGAAAAAAATTAGTATCTACATTTTGCATGAGAAAAATGAACAATGTGCAGCACATATGTAACAGCTAAATAAGGTTATCATTTAGGAATATGAAAAAGAAACATCAAAAACCAGCAATATCAATTACGGACACATCATGGCAAAATACTTGGGAGATCCCAAAACAAAGCAACCAATTACATATAAAGCAAAACATCTTCAGGACTTTATTACTCGTTCATTCTGGCTTAGATAGTTTGTATAGTCAGCTAGAGATTTTTTGTAAGCTCAAATGCCTCACTTTATAATTTTTGCATCTTCTTAATGCCATTATTAATACAACTTCATCAATAAAAAAAACATGAATATTTAAAAAAAGAGTGCACTCAAATGAGAGTATTAAGCTATTGAAGCTTAGCATTTCAGAGCAATCCTAACTGAAAGATTATTTTTACAGATGTTGAAAATATTGATTTGACATGCTGTAACAAGGGACAGAACAAAAGTGAAAAAAAGATATTTTGTTGTTACCATGCAATGACTAATTTTCTTATCTGAAGCGACAAGTTGAGGATCTTCATGGTTAGAAGTATTTATTACAGTGCGATAATAACTATCGTTAACCAATAAGATCCTCAACTTGTAACTCCAGATAAGCAAAAATAAGAATAGCACTTAGGCACAATCAGTTGCCTGCCGAAACAGACTACTACTTACCATTGACATAGACAGGAGTTCAAGTTGCAATTCAACTTTGTACGGCAATATCAGATGGACGGTGAATTGAGGCCTCAATGAAACCCATTTCATCTCTTAAAAATGAAAGATAATTCTTATAGAATGGAAGAACTAAGCAATATAAAGAAAACTATGATGACTAATAATAAGAAGCTCGTGGAGCATGGAGATAGAAGCAGTAAACTGATTACTGCAGCTACTTCGGAAGAGAAAAGTAAGAAATTAGCATTACAACAGAAACATCAACACCAGTGCCCGAGTAATTCTACACCATTCTTAACTACAGCATCCAGAAGACAAAAATTATAGCTACAACTACAACAAAAGAAGTGTCTTACTTAGCTAGGCAGCCTCTACTTTATCACCATCCACAGCATTGAGTATAGGAAGACTGCTAAGGAATTCATCAAGACCTTCAAAAAACCCAATTACTTCAACAGTGTCATCTTCTCCCTCTCCTGCTTCATTTTCTCGGCTCATTTGAATTATAGGCTCCTCAACCTCATTACTGAACTCCACATTCAAATCCAAATTCCCAAAGTGCTTTGCAACCCTCCCACGTTGCCTTCTTGTCTTACTTGTGACTCCTCTGTTACTTGACTCAACTGTTACAGCATGGGATATTTCCACACCACCTTGAGTTGCTAAACCATCTTGCAAATTGTCGTCATTGTTTCCTTCAACAGTTTTTGCCTTATCAGTGTGCTGTTTCTTGGCATTTTTTCTTGGGGTTCCAATCCTTGCATTCTTTTTCTTCACATTCTTTGCTTCCTTCCTCTCCTTACTCCGATTCCAATCCACATCTGACTCCTGACCTGACTCGGATACCTCAACAAACACATCATCATCATCATCTTCAACATAAATTGTCGGAGTAAAATGCTTTCGTCCACCCTCACTTATTGATCCACCAGCATTAAGTGAACTGCCAAGATTATTCACATTTATCTGTCCTCCAGTAGCATGACTGTTCACATTACTCCCTCCATCCCCCCCAAATCGTGGAGAGGTAAACATGGGCGAGAATGGAGACCAACTTGAAGTGTTATCTGTATTTCTATTAAAATCCTCCAAAGATAATCCGAAAGGCATAAATCCCCAACAACAAAAGTTAATTTCTTTTCCATCAATAATTGGAGGAGGAGACGCAATTGTTACAGCTTGAAAACCCTTCTTACAATTTTGACACCTTAAATTACAATTAGCATAATCCAGAGAGTACTCATACATAATAAGACAAAAAGGACATGCAGTCCAGAAACTGGGAATCCTCTTACCTGATCCATCTACATTCCCTTCTTGCTCCTTCATATCATCACTAGTACTTGCAGACTTATTTGCATTGTTCCCCACCACATTCTCATTTCTCTCTGGGAGCTGTTGATTCCCATGCTGCTCTACAGTAACCACTGGTTCCCGCCCTTGTGTCGAGCTCAATCGGACACCAACTGGTGGGTTTTCTCTATTTAAGCTTCTCACAGAGGTTACTGGCTGTGGTTGGTTCAAACTTAAGAATGTAGCAGGTTTTTCATCAGTGTTCGAAAATGAAATAGAAGTCACAGGTTGTGTTTGTTGTCTCAGAAATGTTACAGGTTGTTGTGGTTGCTGTTGCTGCTGCCCAATATCCGAGCTTCCCATAGAGGTCACAGTTTCTTGCTCACGAGTCAGAAACGTCGGTGGCATAGAAATTCCAGCTTGTGGGTCTCTACTAAAGCTTACACCAGCAGCATCCTGACTAGGCAAATTCACAAACATTTGGTCTGCATTCGAACTAGGCATTGACTGATAAACATTCTGATGCACAAAATTAGAAGTAGGTGCAGTAGACGCAGCAACAGGGTAAAGGTTAAGAAAAAAACCCAACTCCTTATCATACATACTTTTCCTCATAGGGTTAGAAAGAACCGAAAACGCATCCACAACAAGACGAAAAGCTTGATCAGAAAACGGAAAACTGTTATTCTGTGGGTTTAGTAAAAGCGCAAACCTTCGATACTGCTCAGCGATGAAATCCACATTCTGGGTTTGGTTATGAGGAATTTGTAGAATAGAGTAGTAGTCAAAGTGATGATTGTTTATCCGTTTGTCGCCGGCGTTCAAGGTATCAACGATGCCGAGTATTTGGTCGGTAGCAGGTGCAAATGTCGGGTCGGCATCACGAGCCCGGGTTGCGAATGACTTGCTACCAACTAGGTCACGATTTGTTAACAGTTTCTCAGCTATTGACAGAAAACGCAAAGCTTCTGATCGATTTGTTGGAGGGCCATTGTTGATGAAGAAAGGATGCTCCATTCTAGGGTTTTAGAAGAGAGAAAAATGAAGAAGAAAGGGCGGAGTGAGAGTGAGAGTGTTCAGAGTTTCTTCTAAAATGAACTAGAAATACAAGTGTCACGTGGTGTCTGCAGATTTTGGGGATTAGGACATTTACGATGCTTAGATTTGTTAGTAAATTTCATCAAAAACACTCGAACTCGATATCATATTCGAATACATGATAAATATTTGTAATACAATTTGCATGTGTTTATAAAATATTAATCACGTTATCTTTTTAAATGGTGTGAATTTGATATGATATATCATGAAACCTTAGATTTTGGAAAAGATAAAATGTTTTATCTTATTGATTTTATCTACATAATGGATACTTGAAAACACGAATCAAAAAATTTTAAATTTTGAACAGAAAATAATTGATTGATTCATTTTAGTATTTGTTAGGATTATCAATTGAAACAAGCGAAAATGAAATTTGTTGATGATGTTAAGAGATTATCCATATAATAAGTGTTTTTCTTAATCAACAAATCAGTGAAAAAAGAAAATATTATTCCATAAATATTCACGTATAGTTTGAAAAAATATTTTGTACATCACTAGACCTGAATCCTTACCTTTAACAGAGACCTAGACCCTTTGGCCGACCTCAACCCTCAAACTGATATAACATCAATATCAACCTAAAATATGACATCGACTCAAGACTTGACCCTCGAATATATCCTTGACCCCACCTCATTACTTGATCCTCGACTTGGCCCTGATCTAACTATAATCTAAGACCCAACAATGACCACAGACACACCCCGAAATTTGAAGTTGACTCGAGACCTGAAGAACCTTAATATTGAACCAATGTCGGCGATCTAACCCTAAGCTAGGATTGACTTTGACATCGAGTTGTGGTCAAGCTAAGTTCAAACTCTAAGTTGGGAGTTAGGAGTTAGGAGTTGGGAGTTGGGATTTGAGGTTGAAAGTCGAGTCTCGGATCGGGGTTGAAGTCAAGAGAAGGATCTTAGATGGAAGGTGGATTGAATAACACGCTTGGCCATAGAATTGAGAAAACTGTATGAAATAGCAAGCATTTAATTCTACTTAAGTGTTATAGCTACAATTTACATTAATTGTATTTCGTAGATAATGTTTCGCGCAGTTTGCGATATGGCCGGGACCTACGTAGAACATATACTTTTCCAAATTCACATAATTATACAAGAGGTATATACAAATGAACCATATATATATACAAATCTAGAAAACGAAAATATTTTCAGAGATACAAACGAACATGTTATGTATATGTATACATATTTAAAAAAATTAAAATATTCCATATACGAATCATCTAATTGTTCATAATAAAAATGATGAAGTATAACACATAAAACATAAACATATACAAATTCACATGAAAAATGCAATTTTCAGAGATACAAACAAACATGTAATGTATATGTATACAAATCTAGAAAAAAAACTAAAACGTTTCATTTACGAATCATCCAAGTGTTCATAATAAAATGAATCTATAAAGAACTGATCAATTAATATCGTTAAACCTGTATGTATACACGATGTAAACACAGTACAATTTCATTGTTTGACCTGCCAATAAATTGAATTATATAAATTTGTCATTCATATATATACAAACCAAGGTTCGCGAACTATATAATTAGCATTCGTGATTATACAAATCAGGATTTCCATAGCAAACCAAACTATAGTTATGGAACACAATTATTAAAACTATAGATATGGAACATTAATATGATTATTATGTTTGTTATTCCTTAAATTTACTCATAAAAGTTCGACTCGTTAAATTTGACCCATTACCTTGAGTTAGGCTGAACATGCAAGTCTTTTGTCACGAAGACGTGGTCTTATTAATGGATTTAGGCCTCACGTTTTGAGTTGATACAGTCTAGAGACTAGAATGATTTGGTAACTTGAAATTGAATTCCAAAATTTTTAGAAATTTCAAAAGCAACAAAAAATTATTTTCACACTAAATTACTCACATATTTTTTTAAAAAAACATTTGTAATTCCTTTTATGTCGAACACAACTCCAATTTTTAAATACTTCCTCTGCACAACAATAGTTATTCACTATTGACTTGACACACCCTTCAAGAAACAATAAATAACAAGAATAATATTACTATTTTATCCTTTCACTATATTAAATCTAATACTTTAAGAAATATATTAATTGATAAATAATATGTGATAGCAAGGGTAAAATAAACACAAAAGGTAAATTATCTCTTAATTTTCTAAACTGGACAAATATTGTTGGATAACTATTTTTACTATAGTGGACAACTATTATTGAACGGAGAGAATATTAATTTTCGCTTTGAAAACAAAAATTACTTTTTATGGGAAGAATAAGTATCAGCTTGCAAGGGTTACAAGTCCTTTTCAAATTAGTAACACTTCTCCTTCTTGATTCTTGTATATCATATCTAAGCTAGCATTCAAACATGTGGATTATTGATCCAATGAAGTGAGATTTCTTTCGATTTGTCGAACTTTAGATAGATAGAGTTACACAATACACATGTTTGATGGAGGAGGTAGCAGGTACGCGATGAACTAGTCGAAGTAAGCACACACTGACGCGATCACCATGGTTTTTGAAGAAAAAAAAAAGCACTAGTCAAAGTTTATAATGTTTGTATCCAAAACTAACAATGTGTGAGGAACAAGTATAGGCTTGCAAGGATTAAAGATTTCTTTTCAAATCAGTAACATTCTTCTGTTTCTGAGGAAAAAATGATGGAACCCCCATACCACTATCTTGACATATTTCACTTCAACATAAGCCAAGAGAACTGAATTGCAAGCAGACCTATATACTTACATAATGGAAACTGGTGGTAGCTACATGGTTAGGAAGAAGCTTGTTTCATCTAACAAAGATGTAAAGCTATCTCTATATGGGTATATATGATATATTAAAGTCTCCTCTCATGTTTTTCCAGGAACCTTTTGAAGTTTGTTATTCACCATTAGTACTAACATCTCACAAGCCATCACCACCGCCGCCCCTTTGAAGGAGTCGTTGAAGTTCATCAGCCAAGCCTTGTAGAAGAACAGGTTTCCTTATTAGACCATTCATTCCCACCTGTAGGCATTTCTCCCAAACCTGTTCCTCTGAACTAGCAGTCAGGGCTATGATTAACGGCCAACTACGGCTGCGGAACTTACGCACCCTCAATGCCACTTCATATCCATCCATTTCTGGCATTTGAAGATCCAAGATGAGTACTTGAAAGGTTGTTAGTGAAGGGCCTAGAGCACTCAGGCATTGAAAACCGGTTGAAACAGCAGTTACTTGGCAACCTAGTTTTTCGAGGAGCTTTTTAGTTACCAGTCTATTTACATCATCGTCATCAGTAAGGAGTACATGAAGGCCTCTGAACATTGTGCTAGAAATCGGTTGCTCCAAAGGATTTCTATATTCAAACATGCGTTTCCTAAAAGATGACTGCTTTTGAAATCTGAGAATGAGTGTCATCCCCTGCGCATGACCCTGGGCATTCGAGGACATCCATATATTTCCCTGCATCATCTGAAATTTTATGCAAAAAAAAAGAAAAGAAAATACAGGTCAGAATAAGCAATATGGTAGCCAGGCTATTGCTTCATCACCTTCACAAGCAACTTATCACTTCAAATAGCACAGGTAAGGAACTCAAGAACAAAATAGTTTTCTTGTTTGGATTATTTATTAAATATCATAAGCAGCAACTATCATAAAGTTGTTTTGAAAAATGTTTTTCCTAAGCCGAGGGTCTGTTGGAAACAACCTGTCTACCCCACAAAGGTAGGGGTAAGGTATGTGTACACCTTACCCTCCCCAGACCCCACTTGTGAGATCACACTGGGTACGTTGTTGTTATTACAAGAAGCACCTAAAAACTTTACAGATTGAGAAATCAATTCTACGGATGAAACCTCTTCCCAAAGGAGAAAATGATGGATATTGTAATTACAAAATCGCATGATCTGTAGTCACACGGGAATAAAAATCTTCTTGACAATTGACTGATTAGATTCGTTTACAAGGTCTCGCCTAGACAGATTGCATGAAATCATACTGAAAACACTTCCTTTATATTACACACTTCTTATGAACGTTCATTCAGTGAAAGCAAATGCAACTTCAATCCCAACACTAAAGTTCCAATATTAATAATAAGAAGGTTAAGGAGAAGATGTAGCTATGCTGTCTGCAGAAGCCCAAGGAGTACCAATTTGCATGGGAAGTTATATGATACATAAACAGTGAAAGTATATATCTGAAACACATGATACATAGGCACCAGCTCACTGTCAGAAGCTACTTTATATTTATATGATAGACCAGTTGATTGTCAGAAACTACTATTTTCTCACATTAAACCTAGACATCGAGAAATTGAGCCTCAGAAGCTCAACCAGCAAATTTTCTTCTTCAACCTTCCTATTTAACTGATTTAACATATACATACAAGTACGGTTTCCAGTCTATCTACCATTTTCTGCGTATACTGGAGTTTCTTATAAGTTCTGCCAATATTATTTACAAAAGAAGAAATCCAAGAAACTTGTATCAAAAGAAGAAATCCTGAACTTTTCCTGCTCACTTCGGATTTAGTTTAAGAGCTACGAGCCTACGAGGTCACACCACAAACCAGCAAAGACTGGTTCCTACAGCTCAAATAAATTGAAGCCAACATCTTTATCTGTGCATCCTTATGAACACATCTTTTACTCTCATCTATGTCCAATCCCAAGCCCTTCCTTTCCCACCCTCTCGCACACACATCGGGTGCAAGCAGAGTGAATGCTACATATCTATCCAATGATTATTTGAATGAAGATGCTTGTGTGTAGTTTCACATCAGGAACTAAGGTGAAGCTAACTAACATCTTACCCATTAAATGTACATATTTTGGACCCAAATGTATGGCCTAGTGGTTAATGAAGTGGGTTGAGAACCATGAGGTCTCGGGTTCAAAGCCCAATGAAGGCAATAAAACCTAGGTGATTTCTTTCCATGATTCCATCTGTCCAAGTTTTTATGAACAAGGTTAAGGTAGCCTGTCTCACATGAATTAGTTGAGGACTCGGGGTGCGCACCAAGATGGCTCGGACACCACGGTTAGCAAAAGGAATTAAAAAAATCAGTCCTACTCTTGTCAGTATAAGGCTGACTTACATGCTTTGTTTTTGGTAGTCAGTCTCTTCATGGGTTTCAGATCTCTCCCTATTTCAATTTTATTTATAGGTAAGATAGAGTTCTAAAGAAATGTAACTTCAGTCTCTCAAGTCATGGGGGTTCTAATTGCATATACTTTCTCCCTCCGAATTGATTCTACTAGAACATAAACAAAAGTGGTTGATGCCAGCATAATATGAACATATGGAAGATTTGGCAGTTAATAGGTACACTTGAGGAAACCGACAAAAATCATCCTGGCATATTGCGTCCTAGAAAGCTCTTTCCCTAAAGATTTACAGATGAAGAGGTATTAAAGAACCATCTTCTGCACAAGAAAGAAATCCTCAAGCTGCAGTAGTCAATAAGAAAGAGGGGAGTTACATTTTCAATTAGTGGGTGTTTTTGGATTGGCTCATTTTAAGTAGTTTTTGGTTTTGAAGCTCTTTCAATCAGTGCTATTAAGCACTTTCTTTTAGGCTGAAAACGTACAAAAATAAGCTAAAAGCTGAAAATTCAGTATTCCCAACTTATGGATTTTACTTTTAGCTTATAAGATACTTTTAGAAAAGCCAATCCAAACACCCCCTTAGTCAAGTTCCTCTCCTTCTTTCTCTTAATAGGTGATCCTACCGGTAACCAGAACCCCAAGGGAGTAGGATAGATCCTTCACATTCAACTCAAATAATTTGAAATTGTGTGGCATTTCTTAGAAACCTAGGGACAATTTTTGTGCAAGAACATGCAACTCCTCTGACCATTTTAAGTTTATGCATTTTCCACCTTAGGATGTTTCAAATGTTTGGTACACTTCTACAAATCGTCACATTTTAACAATCTAAAATTAGATTATGATGTGTATTCTCTCCATTTCAGACTACTTCCATGAACTCGCTTTGCTATTTTTCTCTACCACTACAATTATAGTATGCAGCTCAGACTTACCCCTAAATCTCTAGGTAAAGACATAGTCAATACCAACAGGGAGACCTACATGCCAACACGTATGAATATCACACAACCCATGAACATTACTTCTTATTCATGATCAAGAGCTCTAATCATATACAGATACTTGTTAGCAAGATGAACCAATCTGAATAACAACATAACAAAAAGAACAATCGGGAAATAACATCAAGTATTCTAACCAACCTGAACAAGCTTTTTGCACATGTTGAAACTCAAGCCCTCCGTTACTTCCTTGCTGTTATGCCTTCTTCCACCAAAGTGAATAGTCGAGATCGAGCTATCAGATTGAGAGCCTTCAAGGCTAACCTCAATTTCAAATTTTATGGTCACATATTCGTCTGTCGTGCTTGGTCTTCTTGTTCCCCAAACTTTGTCATTCCCAGTCTCAGCTCCAGTCTCTAGAACGACTCTGAATATAACAGAGCCCTTACCAATGCTGACATTTAATAAGTGTCCTACCATATGTAACAAAACCTGAAAAGTTCTCTTATCATCGCCCATCACCTGATTAGGCAAAGAAGTGGGAACATCTGTAGAAAAGCCAAATCCCTTATAGACGCACAAACACTTAACAAGACAAGAAGCCTCCCTGACCAGTAAATGCAACTGAAAGGGCTTCATTTCTACTGGAAACCTTCCATCATCTTTTGCAGATATCTCCATTGCATCATTTATTAGTGTTGAGAGAACAGTGCTTGTTTTCACCATTGTGTCAACAATCATCCTCTGGTCAGAACTTGCTTTCTCATCTTGAAATATGGAGAGCAAACCCAAAATTGAGTGCATAGGCCGCCTCATTCCATTGTTCATCACCTTCTGAAACGAAGTCCTTGCCTGGCTTGCCTTCATAGCATTCTCTTGAGCCTGCTGAAGCACACGATTTCTCATTTCTAGTTTCTCCCTCATCGTCTGAGACTCTTCAAGAACAGTGGCATGGGATAAAGCCACAGCCACCTGATCAGCAACTACTTCCACTATCTCCATCTCATCATAGCTCCAGACTCTCTCATCAACACTTGAAAGAACCAAAACTAAAATGGCATAACGAGTGTCAACCAACTCTGGAGTCCCACCTTTGAAGTCCGAAGCACGAAGCAGTGGCATCCGAATAGCAGCAACAGCACATGGTTCACCAGATCCTCCACTGCTCGAAGCTGCAAGAACTGAATCTTGCCTCAGAATCCTTACTCCCTTATTCTTTGTTATCTCCAACACATCCGGATCATTAATTGGGAGATAACGATGACTTTCTGCAGCAGAACTGGGGCTTAATTCATGTGTTAAGTTCATCTGTGACCTACTTTCATTTGGCATCCAAACTGCACAATTCTGCAACTTTAAGGTTTTCGAAAGTTCAACTAGTGTAGTGTATAATATTGTGTGCTTATCAAGTGACTTCCTAATTTCGTGTGTCAACATACGGACATGCATGCTAGCTTCTGTTTGTTTCTTCATCATCCCAACCTCTTGATCTAGCTCTAAAACATTCTGTGCCAAAAAAAGTTCTCTGACCTTTATCTTTAGGAGAAGAGGGATCAGAGTCAAAAGGGTGATTGCAGTTGCACAAGATACAAGGGCAGTAAGGATTTTCGCAACGGTTAGGGACAATATCAATTGGAAAGAAGGATGAGGATTGTAAGTCCATCCATTGAGCAAATGTGTCAATCCACAAAGCACTATAAAAGCAATGAACTGAACTAGAACCCATTTGAAAGGAAGATTCGAGCGGCTAATGAAGTAAAGCAACTCAAGAGGGATAGAAAAGTAAGCAACAGCAATAAAGAAGTCACTCACTTTCTGGCAGTCTAAAATAGTATGTATACTCCAAAAACCATCTTCATCACAGCAATTGAAGAATTCACCATCATTAGCTGAAACAGATATAATGACCAAAGAAATCAACAGTACCAGAAACAACAACCTTAACATTGCCAACATCTCAATCCCCCTTTTCAGTCCATCCACTAAGCAAAACTTGATTATCTGAAAATATCAACTGAATTAAGATAAAAGCAGAACAACCCTTGGACTATTAGCCAAGTTACAAGAATGAGATCTCATTGTCTTAAGCCTCTACTAAATGTATTCCCAGATAACACAAGCCCCAATAAAATAATAATAAAAATGATCTGGCACATGCCTAGATCTAACATACATACATGCCTAAAGATCTAGCATACCCTTTTGACCCAAGTTCCCAAATTTTCAGTTAAACTAAATTCATCAAACTATTCCTTCACCCACTAAAGGCCTTCCTTAGATTTTCTTCTGTACACTCAGCAAAAATGAAACCAAAAAAAAACAAAAACAGAAAAACTAGCAAAACAACATCAAAGTTCTAATCTTTAGAAGAAAGAGAGCAAAAAACTAGAATAAAGATTAGAAAATGGATGACCTTAAGCAAAAATCTGCAGATAAAAAATCAGGATGGGCTTGGAAACACAAACACCTTCCTGTGGAGCTTTAAAATCTCCACAGGAAATTCTTTGTATCACAAAAAAGTTAACTTTTTTCAGGAATCTTCAATACAAGAAGACCCAAAAATGAATCTTTAAAAGCCTTTAATTGCAAAAAGTGAGAGATAAATGAAACAAGAAGGTGAAAGTAGGTAACTTTATGTCAAAATGATACCAACAAAACAAAAAAAGACACAACCCCTCTTGCCAAAATTCCACCTCTTGAAATGGGAAACTCCCAAAACACACAAACACATACACACACTTGTCAAACCTCAAGTTAGTACAACAACACCCACAAAAAACCAAGAAAACCTCCCAAATAAATGACCCACTATTACTATTTTGAGTGAGTAAACAAGAGAAGACTAAAACCACATTATACTCATTAGATTCTTTGACTCTATTCTTTGTGTTGAAGAAGAAAGACAACACCTTTAATTTGTCCCTTTTTTACTCCTTTTTTTTTTAATTGAAAGAAATCAACAAGGAAGATCAAGAAAAGAGGAAAATTCCAATAAATTTCTTTTCTTTTTCATATTTATATTAATTAAAAAAATAATTTTTTGGGACCCTCAAAGATTAGATGAAGAGAACCTAGACGTTCTTAATCCATGTCACTTTCTGTCAATCACAATAAGGCTCTTAAAATAGTATGGAACTCAAAAGTGCTTTTGGCAAAAATCCCATTTTTCTATAGGTACTATAATGTATTTTTTTATTTACTAGGTTGTAAGTACTATACAATGTTCTTTCTTTATTATAGGCGGATTTGACGGAGTGATATGTATTCTTTTTTTATTTTTAACTAAAACTTTTAAGTTTAAGTTAGTAACTTTTTTTTCATCTTTAATTAGCATTGTTAAATTTGAGTTTCTCTGGGTAAGGAATAACTTTTGTCAGAAACGATTTATCACAATATTGAATAAAAATATATTTTTTTTAAAAAAAAACTCACTACTTTATAAATTAATTCCTTAGATTCAAGCTAGTTTGTAATGTTACGAATTTTATCAGATTTTAAACTTCGGATACATGTTATGTGTATATATCTAGACAGTGGCGGAGTTAGAATTTTCAATGAGGGAGTTTAAAATATGAAAAACTAAACACGCGAACTAATCGAAAGGGGGTTCGATATTTAATATATATACATAAAAAAAAAGTAATTCTAACCAGAAGGTTGGTTCCAGCTCAATATCCAGATAGATGTATCTCAGATATATGAAATTAAACTTAGGTATAATTTATTCTAGATATTATATTCAACTAGATTCACATGTAATCATCTCTCATATGTCGTTCACCTCTCTCCTTATATCTGATATACATCTTAGATACATGTATCTACTATAATCTGCATGTATTTGAGAATCTAACTTGCGTTCCTTTTATTTCGTTTGCTCCTTTCTATTTCAGTATATCTGACAATTAGAATATATGTATCTAGGTGCATTTCACTTAAAATTCGGTATAAAATTATTTAGAAGTGAGATAATATGAAATTATTTCAAAATATAAAGAGAATTAACAAATATAATAGGAATATTTATTGAATATTTTTCCTTAAAAAAAAAGAGGGGGAATATTCACAATGCAAAGTGTATTAGTGGATCTTATTATGGGGTTAATCAGAGGTTTATATTTGATAGATAGCATAACAAAGTGTGATTAAAAGTCGTATGCAATGACGTTGCATTATCTTGACCGTTAAAAGTTAATCAATGAGCTAAATCTATGATTTAATTAAATTTTGCCATTTTGGAATTTAATAATTCGATATATCGTTCGATTTCGTGAGGTAAAAATAATAATTTTTAAATATTTATAAATAATTTCATATAGTTAACGAGTATTATTTTAATCGTATGATTACCTTATTCCACTATTTTAATGAAAATATAAATAAATTATCTCATATAAAAAATAAATCATTAAATATTTCATATCTTGTTTTGATAATTAGAATAGCTTCGTATTTTTGAATTTAGAGACATGATCAATGTTAATATATTTTGTATACTTATTCAACGAATATAGCTTTATTACATAAATTAAGACAAAACATAATTTATACCATACATCATTTAGTTCTTAAAATAATAAATGTGTGAATAAAAATATTTTATTTTATAAATTTTCTTTCGACGAATAATTAAAATAAAAATTAAAAATCATCGCAAAATAAAAAATATTTTATTCAAAATATTGAAATATGAAGGGGTAGAGACACGTATTTGTAAACCAATATAGGAATAGACATATGATTTATACTAATTTAGGAAAAAATATCATTTCCATGTTGGTTGAACTAATAATAATAATTAATATTGTCCCCCTACCTAACTAACAAAATTTTATAAATATCTTATAGTTTCATTTTTTTTATATATATTTTGAGTAAATATACACAAAAAAATAATAATAAAAAAGGGGACACGTGAAAAAGAACTTCAAACAAATGACATACTATATCACATACACATTTTCTATAGTCGATTTTGGTCCATTCCTTTAGTGAAAAATATTTGGTGAACTTAAAATAAGCTTTTCTCAATTCGTAACGTAACGTTCGTTTAATTTATATAATTCGTGTTACTGTTTTATTATTAAATCGAATAAAAAACGTTATAAGTCTTACTTATATTTAGATTTTACCTAGCTTGATGATATAAAATTTTTTATCTATTTTATTATTAGTGATACTCTTTGCTTTTTTATTTTGTTATGTTTTATTTGAATCGAAAATTTATTAAAAACAACCACCTCGTTCTTATCACCCTCCTCAAACCTTGTGCAATTCCACTAATTATATTATTATACTACAATTGTTGCTTTTTGAGTCAAAATAAAGAATTTTTTAGCAATTTTGCTATGATCCAATATATTACCAATTGGGACTTTTTAATGTATAATTGATTCTTAATTTTCCAACTGAAATAACAAAATTGACCTTTACACATTAGGAATAATTAACCAAAGTATAAGGGCAATATTGAAATGTAAAAAAAAAAAAAACCTTAAAATATAATACACTTTCTAAAACACATCGAGACTTGTGTAATAATATAAATAATACAATTCATAACGGTCTTGTTACAAATTTCAACAACAAATATTCTATAGGCAAATTGAGATAATAATTTGAAACTTTAAACAAATTAACATGTTTAATATGACTTTACTTGTCCACTTGCCACATAATATAGGTCAACGATCGAAATTTTAATTTTATAAGTTTGAATAACGAATAAAATATTTTCATTTTACTATCAATCGCAAATTATCTATAGTTTTTATCTTTATTTGCGTCTCTGGAAGAAACAAAATTTATGAGATGAATGTATAACAAGTAGAGTACTATCGGATACAATGGAGTAGTTGAAAACCTTATTAAAAAAAGATAGACCTCGACAAGGTTAAAATCGTTAGATGATTTCTTTACTCAGTACTTGTGCTAGTAATAAGCAAGGTGGTCTGGACATCACCGTTTTTGTCCAAGCAAAAGTAAAGAGTGACTAGACATGATATATTTTTAATACAACTAGGTAAACACAGACCTAATTAACTTCTTATTTCATCAGTATAGACAAAAGTCAGAAATATAAAGAATCCTAAACATACTCAAACCAACAAAAAGAAATAAACAACTCTAAGACAAAGACAGCAAAGTTATTCAGAGAATTGGAAAAGAAATTCTGAGGTTTAGACATCAGAGTATTTGGGAGCAGTTTTCATCTGCAATAAAGACACTACAGGGAAGTTTTGTTGCTAACCTGTACAAAGGTAAAGAGTGTATATTCTCTTCGAAAAAAGAACCTATAACTTAGGAAAGTTTATCACACTACTCCTAATACGTCACGTTTTAGCTAATCTTGAAGGTGGTCATAGTCCCCATTTTCTGGAGACTGGTGCAAGCCCTGACCGGTGGTAACTCTCCAATCAGTTGAATGTAATGGTGTTGGTTGCATACCGCGAGATGGCATCATAAACTGACCTCCACCCATACTTTGATTAGAAGAATCAACCATTGGACGAAATGATAATGGTGATCCACCAAATTGGGCGGAAGTATCATGCTTTAGTCCCCCAGTTTTTGAGTCAACTGAAAATGAGCCAACAATCACCTACCAACATAGTCAATGACAAGCTATTAGAAGATAGGAACTTAACGTGACAAAAGACGAGCAAATAAATAGATCACTGGTTCTTGTCCTTGATTGATAAGTATCACTTCATGTTTCTAACGAGTCTTTTTCCTTTATGGTGAGAGTCAAATATACATTTTGATCGTCTAAACTTGTACAACTAAATTCGTATTATCACAAGAGAACTTCAATGTTACACATGGAGAGATGCTTCATCAACCACTTCATCAGTGGAGAAAAAAGAGAGAAAAAAAAGAAGGAAGAAATGAAGAAACAGAAAGAGACTCAAGTTAGGTAAAAAGCTATCAGTGAAAAAGCATGACAACTGTTCAGCTGCTTGAACCCTTGAACATATTTTTAATCTAATCTCTTATAAGCCAACCTTAAGATCAATATCTTAATTAATTCTGTTGATGGCTAAGAATTAAGATCATACTAAACAAATTAAAATATTCTTGAAAATAGAAAACCTGAATTGGGCCTCCAGCAATCAAGGGACCACCAACTCCACCTCCAATAATTTGACCGTCATTACTTGCTAGACACACACTCAGCCCACCGGTTCTGCCTCCAGTCTCAGTGCGTACATAAGATCCAGCTAGAGTGAGAATGTCAAATCGACCCTGGCATGAAGTAACACAAAGTTATGATCACTGTGCTGTATACTTCAATTGACATGAAAGATGCGATAAAAGACCTTTTTCTCTTATGACTGGCAGAATAATGATGGTAATGACAGCTTACTATCACCAAAAAGGAAAAGGGAAACCCTGATAAGCTTGTCCTAATTTCTAGTAATACAGCATGGATATAATCTAGGCATCTCAAATGTGTCGTTCACATGCTAAAACTAAGACACAAAATTAGGATGGTCTTTCTTGGCCATTTGGGAGATAGTAGATGTGATCAAGTGTTGGTTGACATACTCTGATTACATCAAAAATATGAAATATTAAATCCTATTCCTCTTATTTGTTTAGTGAGAATCATGAAGACACTGTAGTCCTAGAAATAGAACCCACTACTATCTCTAAAACAGAAAAAATGACCACAAAATGCAAGCTCTCTGTTCTTTGGGATGTTTCTTATACTTGATATATTTTTCATTGTTGCACCTCAGTGTAAGTATAAAGTGTATGGTTGATTATCACTGGTCCCATAGAAGAACATAATTGTGCTTGAACCACAATATAGGAAATATGGCTACATAGGAACAAAGGGTTGAGGTGAAGTCTTACTTCAACTAAACAAGGAACAAAGAGTTAAAGTAAGGCAAAAGAGGTTTCACATTACTGAAAAAATAAAGGTAAAAGAGCTACATGGTAAGAAAGTTGGCCTCTTTAAATATTACACTTAAATTCACCTCAAAACAAAAAGGAACTCATAGTAGATGTACTGCTACTTAGCTTTTATTAGTCGTAATAGCATTGTTTGATCATTCTTAACTCTACCATTCTAGGAGAACCTCACCCTCTCTCATTTTATTCTCAATCCAAAAGATTAAGGGTGTGTTTGGTTTCGACGGAAAATGTTCTCTTGGAAATATTTTTTTACAAAAATAAGTAGTTTCCATACTAGTTTAATGTGTTCGGTACATAAGCAAAAAATATTATTTAGAAACAGTTGTATACAGTCTAGGCAAACACTATATAGGTTTGGGGGGGGGAGGGGGAGGGGGTAGAGTGTGTTGGAGGGTGGGAAGGAGACAATTAGTGTGGAATGTCACTTACAAAACTTGTTTCCCCTAGTTCCATTTACTTACTTTTAAAGAACTCGTTTTCCTAGAGAAAATATTTCCCAAAAGATTTGACTTACCAAATATGGGAAAACTGGAAAATGTTTTGCACATACTAAAAGATTTGGTTGGTCAAAATGTTTTCCTCTCTAGGAAAATAATTTTCTTAAAATGAGGAAAATGACTTCCCTAATGGAAGTAGGAAAAACAAGTTGCATAAGTAACATTCCACACTAATTGTCTTCTTCCACCCACCCACTCCCCATCCCTTGACCATACCACCCCGAACTCCCACTCCCCATCCCATCCCGCCTACATAGTGTATTGCTACATAACACATAAATGCTATTGGGAAAATATTTTCTTGCTTACCAAACACTAAAAATTAAGTAAGGTAGACATCAAAAGTATGAAAGAGGTGAAGTGATGATTAAACCTTTCCATGAACCTCCTTCTCACCCTTCATTACAAAGGGCCACAATCTAAAACGGTCAAAAGAAATTGAACATGATTGTGGCAACGGTTCATTCCTTAATTTCACAATCATAGATGTCGTCACACATGAATAGGTGGAGGACTTATTAAATGCATATATGGGGGAGAGAGAAAACTAGCATGGGGTGTGAAATCCTTGTGGAACCCACATATTTTCAAAGATAACATTTTCTAGGAGATCATTTTCCATGAAAACATTCCCCATCATACCAAACACACTCCATTATGGCTTAGGTTACAGTAACATTATCGAAAATTTACAGTTTATGAAATATGTGTGACAGTCAATTAAATCTAAAAATTCCAACATTGATTTGATGTGTCCTATTAACAGTATTTTTTTTGCAAGTCATCCTGAAATTGTTGGATCAATCCAATCAACAACAATGAGACAGAACCAACCCTAATTTCCTTCATTATACAATTGAATCTTGCTTTTCTTTCTTATTCTTTAGACCTACGTTTGTCTGCAGAATCGACGCTTCACATTCAACAGCATCAGTAAGAAATTTCTACCTCATATGTAATACTTCCTCCAGATGTTGCTGGTTGACGCAAAGAGGCATTGGAGACTGAGCCAGATGCTGACAATATGCATAGTTCATGTTTGCTTTGTTGCATGAACATCATGATTTTCTGACCGACATCCTGTTAAGTGAATTGCAAAAATTGTATAAGCATAAAATGAGGGACAAAAACGTGCATAATCAGAAGGCAATTGCAATAAAAATTAAGTGAAAAAAATTGATTGGTGTAAATAAAGTAATTTATATTGAGAAAACTTGAAAAAGTACATCTCCAATGCAGTGCAGTTACTTAAGAACTGTGATGTACCATTTAAACTCTCATGCATGTTAAGGAAAACCAACATTACATTTTCTGACGAACAACGAGAGGATGAGTAAAAGGACTAAACCCCTGAATCATATATTTTCTTTTTGAGGATAAACCCCTGAATCATATACTTGTGACAACAAATCAACGGCATCACGAGTTTGATCATAAAACAACAGAAATTAGTTTGATATGCCTAATGCTCTAAGAACCGAAAAGGAAGGTAATGGTATTAGAGGCACATTCAAGTTAGTGCAACAAGAAATTAACAATATGCAGTACTTTTCATAGACAGATGATATGCCATGTTAACGGAACACCAATTTGACTTTTAAAATCAATTTGTAACTAGGAAAATGATCTGAGGTCAGAAGGAACACAAACCTAAAGCATTCCAGTTGAACTACAAGAATAACATGGAACATAATGACTTAGGAAAAGGTGGATATGTGAGGAACTCATGGCACGCCATAATTTTTGGAAAAGGCGGATATGTGAGGAACTCATGGTACGCCATAATTTTTGGAGAGGGGATATCTTCAACAATAACTTAACCTTGCCATTCTTTTAAAAAAAAATAAAAACCTCAAAAGAAACTTTGCTATTGACTTAAGTAATGGCAAGTGAAGCAAGAGTAAAGAAGAGATGATTTGTAGCAACTTGACGGAATCAAAAAGGCACTTAGAGAGCAATTACATACAATTTGGTGTGAGAAGACAAGATAATGTTCTCTTAAAACATCACTCTCTGTTCTCCATATATGCAACTTTAAAAAAAAAAGAGAGAGAGAGCAAACTCCACATTCCCTTTAATAACAACAAGAACAAACGATCATACAGCTGGCTGTTTTCCTACTTCACTTTGTACTACATGATAATTACAACAACACATGGGCTACATATTCTTCTATGCTTAACCCACTTTGACAGACTATTAATAGAACATAAAACCAGATGAATCAGTTCATCCTTTCTCCTTTCTGAGGCTGTGCACCAAAGCTCAAATTCAATTTTCACCATGATTCCGGTATGAGTGAAGCTAATACTTTCTTGATATAAAAATAAAAAGAGAGAAGCTAGTACTCAGATAGATATGTCCCTAATTGAATTTTCTAAATCTAAGTTGGTAGCCACAAGAATCCAGAAATTTGTCAAATTTCTTGAAGCTGGCATAATTAGCAGGAAACGCTGAATTTCCCATAGGTCATTTTATCTGAGTTATCTGCTATAAAAATGTTATATCTGGAAGCAATTATATAAGTGCTCAAACTTTTGCTCACATCAGGAATTTTATTTTTTTAAAATCAATGTACATATCAGAAGAATTCATAGAAAAAACAAACCTAATTAAATTTTTCAACTAGACCGAACTTCTAATAAACCAATAACTTAGTATAACAAAATTATTGTACCAATAAGGAATCTAATCACGGGAATGGACAAGAATGGTTAAATATGATGTTCAAGCAGGCAATCAACAATTGATGTCACTTATATACAGTTTAGAGCATGTCTCCCTTATACATGATATCATTTACTTACATATCCTTACTTCACATAGACAATTTTGTAGTCACCTAATTAACTTCATTGTTGGCTTGTATCTTGTATATGTCACGTAGCTTTAACCTTAAAGGAAGTTTGGGAAGTTCCCTTCAGTCTTGACATACCAATAATTGTATGAGCAAGAGTTCTAACATATAAAATATCCTTCAAAAAATAAATACTTCAGAGATAATAACCCAGAGTGCACAATCGTCTCTGTATAAATGAAATGAAGTCATGTAGTCGAGATCTTAAATGCGAAAGGAGATAAAAAAGAATGAACCTGCCAGAATGAAAGAGGAAAAGAAGTAACTAGTGAAGAAAGTCATGGTATCTAAAAATCATAAATGAGTAACACACTCCAGGCACCAATAAAGAGGAAAAGGTTGAACACAAAGGATAACCTATCAGCAGAAACTTCCTCCCCTCACTGGAGGTACAATAATGGACCTAAGCGGAACAGATTTATGTATCCTTGAAACATCAACTATGATGTCAACAAGTTACCATAGCAAAAAAATACAAAAAAAAATGGGTGTACGCCAGCTAGACCATCTGGGAGGTGCTTGAGTCGGTGTAATGGAAGTATCATCAGTTGGATATTTAAATACCAGCTACTGTTTTCCAGAAACCCAAAAGTCCCAACACCTCTAACTTTCCCCAGTATAATTGATGGACTTACTGACTTTTCCATCCATTCTTTTTTATTTTCTAAACTAGGGTAATTTCATCAAGGCAAGTATCAAGAAGGTACAACTAGTATACGACAACAAAATACAAACGCTCTTACCCCAGCATTAACCACATAATTTCTAGGAATTCAACAAGTTGATTTATATCTTCTATCCTAGTTTCCCTACTCCACAAGTCTTAAGCTTCGTATACGACTTTTTAAAAAAAAGATAAACTGTCCTATCTAGTTTTATTTAATTTTGAAAAAAGGTAAAGTTGATAAACTGTCTATCTATTTACAGCTTAATTGATCCCTTATCCAATTTATTTGCTTAAAAAGAAAAAGTTCTCTTCCTTCAAAAACATTTTTGAGAATTATCTAGATACCTAAAGTGAAACTTTCTATCAGAAATAGATAAAAGTATATGGAAGGAATCATCATTTATCATCAACTTAAGCACGGTGAACTTTGCATAATGAGAAGAATTATTAGAGAATTTGGAAGAAAATTGCTGAATATACCTCTCCAGCAGACACGGTAATGATATGAGGTGTAAAACCTTGACCAGCATTACCTGCAGAAACCAATAGGATAAAATTGAGTAAAGCAGACACCCTTCCACGCGTTAAGCAACAGTAACTAGGCCTTTTAAACATTGGAAACAGAGTACACTAGCTGACAGTTTAAACATAATCACTATGTAAATAATTTAAGCACTTCCAATTACACATCCCATAACCTCCCATATTCCCCCGCATTCGAGCAGGGGCCAGTATAAAACAAGAGATGACAAACCTGTCTATGCATAGACATCTAAATTAAAAGCAAATCATACTAATGGTGTAAAGAAGATAACTTTAGAGGCAAGTTGTGATTGCCTCTTTGTTTACTGAATAAAATTTTCCTCTATTATCCAGCAATGCCATTTATTAGAACTAAGAAAGGGGCAACATAAAATGGATAAGGTAACATATTTTCTACTATATACAAACCATGCAAGATCACATTTTTAAAAAACTTCAGCTGAAGGAAGGAAAAAAGAAAAGAAAATAGAAGTGGAGGAGTTGGAGGTCCAACACAAGAATATAGTATTCATTAAACTAAGCCTTAAAATAAAAAAAAATAAAACAGAGATACTGAATACAAATGCTTTTATTTTATATACATATCATGTGCTTATGTGCCCTTTTGTTGTATATATAAAATGTATCTAAAGACCAGATTTTTTAAAATTCTCAGTTCAAAATCCCAACAGTGGCGCGTGCGAGCGCGTGATGAAGATAACGAAAGAGACTAACCCAACGCAGCTAATTGAGATTTCTTCGAAGAACCACCACCACCGTCTGCTCCAGCAACATGGCTCAAACCATGATCCCTCTTTTTAGGCGGAGCTGACGCCGACGACAGCCTTTTAGCAGCAGCAGCTTGCTCCGGCGTGCTATACTTTCTAGGTCTCCCCCGCTTTCTCTTCACACTCTCCATAGTCGGTGACACAGCTGACGGAAGCGAACCAGTGTACACCATATGAGAAGCGGCGCCGACTGTGGCGTTAGCGTTAGCGTTAGCGGTTGGATTGTTAATTGATACAATTCCATTGGTAGTGGTGGTGGTGGTTGTAGGGTTAGGGTTTTGCGGTGGTTGTGACGGCGGCGGTTGGTGGTGGATGTGGTGGTGGAAGTAAGAATTCAGTCCACTAGTTTCATTCGGCTCCATGAATTTTTTTGTTTTTTTGGGGATTTGGAGAATTGAGATATTTTTTTTTCTTTTTTTTCGAATTAAATTCTTTTCTGTTTTCTTTTTTTTATTTTTTATTTTTTGATTAACGGTGTAGATTAAATTAGTGGGCCTTTAGTGTATTTTACAGCCGCTAGATTGATTCGATTAACTTTTTGAATATATAGATAATGTATATCCGGAATATAAGATACTCATAATTCGGATATATATGTCATGTGAATGTACAATCCATATATAAAAAAAAATAAAAATAAATTCCTCCAACCACTTTTATAATAGAAAAAATAATTGTAAATTAGAATATTTTAAAATTAACAAATAAAAATAAGCTAAAATTATAAATTTTAATTAATAAGTTGTGATTATTGATTTATAATTGGAAGTTATAAACTTATTTAAACTGGCTTTAAGACGTGTGATCTGAATATTGAACTTGATGCGATAACAATAATTGAGATTAATATTATTCTCATTCAAAAATATATGTTCGCTAGTAAAAATAATGTTTCTTTAATTAAGCTCACGAGACTAAAAAAAAAAGAGAGATAAATATTTGTGAAGCTATGGACTCAATTCAATTTAAGTTTAACTCATATCATCCACGTCATAAAGAAGAGAAAATTGAATTTTTGATCTATAAATATAACATGTTGATGAAAAAATCATTAAAAAGAAGATTAATTTGATAATCAAATCTAACGCATAAAATTGAAGATCGAAGTATAAAACTAATCACACCAAATTAATAATAAAAAGCACACAAAAATAAATCTTATCCAAATTAAGGTGTCCTATTTGATGAACTCATCTATTTTATTTTATTTTTGCAAGTTCCACATTTGCACGAATATATTTTCTTTTATTTAAATTTTAAAATAAATACTAAGCACATGTAAGTGATAAAAAAATTCAACAAAAAATCTTAAGAACCTCAACTTAGATTTACAAACCATAACACTTAATGATTTCAGAAGATATATGGAAATAAAAATTAATCACACATAAACAAATGAACTTATTAAAAAACGATAACAATTTAAGACTTATATTTAAAAAGGATAAAATATACGAATAAATTTTAGAATCAATAATAAAGATGAAATTTTTCATTATAGATTTATCATAAATTGAAAGTTAGATTTTATCTATTTATTAAAAAATATATATATATAACAGTAACAAGAAGCAAGATCTAAGCAACTTACTAAAGTCATAGCTAGGCCCTATAATTTAGACTTCTTCCTATATATTTTAGGTTTTAAAAGCTATATATATATATATATAAAGTTTATGACATATTTTAATGAATTCGATAAATTTAAGTTGTATCAAATGAAATTTAACTGGAGAGTATATTATACGTAGACATTATTGTTATCTCGTGGAGATAGAGAAGTTATTTTCATAAGTCTCTCAGCTCAAGTGCATCACATCTAATTAAAAGAAGAAGAAAAAAACAAATAAATCATAATTATTAATAATAAAAACCGAGCAAAGTGCACAAGAAAAAAACACTAACAATAGTAAAATCGTGTGATACTCGAAAACTCAAACAACATATGATAAGAACTAAAATGGTACGACTAGTATTACAACATACACTACAATTACAAGAACATACTACGACATGCACTAACAAGCCTAAACCTAACAAGGCAATACAACCCTCCACTCTTACTATCCATCTACCCTAATACACGTCCTCTACGTTATCTAGAGTCATGACTTTAGTAATATGAAGCTACACCACATCCCGTCTAATCACCCCTCGCAATACTTCTTCGACCTACCTCAACCCCTCTACATATCTCCCACATCCGGTCTTTCGCATCTCCTCTGCATATGCTCAAATCATTTCAGTCTCACTTCCCGAATTTAGTCCACCACAAAATGCCACTTCCACCTTCCACATATAAAGAAAAATATAACAATCACGAAATAACAAATCTCAAAATAATTAATCTTGAGCGATGTTAAAATAACGTATAACGAAAATAGAAATATATATGTTGTGTTGTCCTCAAACCGGAGTCACGTGTTAAACCGGTTCAGTCTAGACGTGGTTCATTACTGACCCGGTTTCATCTTAAGATATTTTAATTAAAAACCCAAAAAATAAAATAAAAAAAATATCCAAAGAATTAAACCCCAAAACCCTACATTTCTTAAACCCTTTGTCATCTTCTTCTTCCATTTTTCTCAAAACTCTAACTATGGAGTCTTCAATGGCTAATTGAGCTTAATTTTTGATTTTTTGTTTTAATTATGGCGGCTAAGAAGAAGAAGCAAAATCAAAATTCAAAGAAGAGTGGTAAAAAGAAGCAGCAACAGCAGCTGTTTTTGAGTGAAGATGATTATCGGCTTAGGCTTCAAGAGGGTTTGTATTCACCTGATTATATACTGGCTAAAATTTTCAGAAAAGATGGTCCTACACTTGGTGATGAATTTGATATTCTTCCTTCAAATGCTTTTTCTCATCTTAAGAAAGGTAACTTTTTTTTTGTTGTTGTAATCATTTCATATTTTGAGTGAGTTTTGTACCTAAGGGTGTGGTTTAGTGGTTAATTATGTGGGTTTAGAATTATGAGGTTTCAGGTTTAAATTCGAGTGGAAGACTATAAGTGGGTGCTGCTCCTCAATATAAATCAGCCTATTTGCATTTGACTCAAATATTCACAACTTTGCTGATGGATGAAATCGCTTGGAAATTGATGGTTCCCAAGGGATAGCTTTCCTATGCATCTAGATAGAAAAGGGATAGAAGGAATCAAATCTCTAAGTCTATACATGAAGAGATGATTCTAGTCGTAATAAATATGGTTGGAAGGATTAGTGCATAGCTACTTGTCCTTGTTGAAAAGTGAAATGTCATAGAATGCAATTACATCTTCCTCTTCTGTTTGTTTTTGGCTGATTAATGTCAGTTGCTTTTTTTTTGGTGAAGTAGTAATGTCAGTCACTGTTTCTGTATGCTTGCTGTGCTAAATCTTGTTCTTCCACGATCAGGTTCCAGAATTTCGGGTCAAGCTAGACAAGATAACAGAGGAGCGACTAAGAGGAGAAAGGTAGGCATGATAGGTTCTGGGAAAGTCATCATAACCTCCACGTGCTCAATATGAACGCTTAAATCTTTTCAGTTTGTTCATATTTTCTCTTTGTTTTTTTACCTTTTTCTTAACCAGGTTTCTGTGCCTGCTACCATGCATTGCCGAGCTTTATGTGAAAGTAACCCTCCTGTGAAGAAGCATGGTACTGGGAAAGGTCTGATAACAAAAGACGTTTCGGTGAAAAAGCATAGTGCTGGGAAACGTTTAATGACTGAGAAGAGTGCTACTCTTAGAAATCATGGTATGGGGAAGGGTTTGATGACAGTTTGGCGGGCAACAAATCCTCACTCCGGAGACATCCCCGGTGGTGTTGATTTTGGAGAGAGTGCTGAAGAGAGAAAGAAGAAGTTGCTGCAGCGACAGTCTATTTTGGTTGAGCCTCACGCCATACCTTTGATATTTACTTTGCAATTTGTAGTACATGCATGATACATGTCTTCCAAGTTCCGTTTCTGATTCTTTGGCAAAGGTTGGTAATTGCTAGCTGAACTTCTGTGTGCAGAGAAAAATAGAAAAGAAATTGCAGGATAAGAAGAAGGTTGGCGTGAAATGCAGAAAGGTAATATTCTGGCTCATGCTGAAAAGCTGCTACTATTAGTGGTTGGAGTTGCTTTTTTCCTTCTTTTTGATATGTAGTGATTAATGTAATTCTACTGTGGCATTTCATAATTGCAGGCAGAGAATAAAAGGATCGAAAAGCAGAAGATGCCTCGTAAGGAAAAATGTGAACTTGCGCTGGAATGGAGAAAGTGCCAAGAAGGATTACCTATCAAAAAAAGGAATTACCAACAGGAGTTTACACAGTTGGGGTCGCTAGTGGATGATGAGGAACTTGAGTTAATGGAGTTGGAAGAAGGACCTAACTCATTGACATGCTGTACACACTTTGCAAGCAATGGACTTCGTGGATGTTCTCTTTGCAAAGGTAAGAATAAGACCCCCTATATTTTCCCGTTCTCTTTGCAAATGTAAATTAATTGCTTTATGTTTATTTTATCCTCCATTTCTTTATTTTGTTAGTTGTTTTTTCTTTTTGTTCTCTTAACCTTGCTTCTATGGTCTAGTTGCTTGTTTTAGATGTTTAAGTTATAGTACAAGATCAACCAGTCATCAATTTGCTTTGAAGTATACATATTTACAATCTATGTCTAACAAAATTCCTTTAATTCTCTAGGCTTACTTCCAAAGTTTCCTCCCAATTCAGTAATAATGAAGCTGCCTCTCTATGAGCGACCATGGGATTCCTCTCCAGAGCTCGCCAAGAAACTGTTCAAGGTACTTGGGAAATAATATTCTTTGCTTAGTCTGATAGTGTTAATGCAAATGAAGAAAATAATATTGGATTGTCATGGTTAGTGCTCAATTGGTATACCTCATTGTTGATGTTCCGTTTGTTAGGAGGATGTAGTTCTTTTGTTCTCAATAAATTTGCACAAAGATGATCTGTGAAAACGAAGCATTTTGCATTTTGATGCTTTTCTCAACATAACCTCGCCTTTTTTCCTATGTAATTTCTTTATATTAAAAGAAGCATATGGGCTAATATGCAGTTTATTTTGCAGGTCTTCCACTTTCTTTGTACTTATGCTGCAAGAATTGATATCTGTTCCTTCACAATTGATGAGTTTGCACAAGCATTTCATGAAAAAGTAAGTTCAGCTCTCTACTAGTTATTCTCCATCATTCACTTTTGAGACCTGATAGCTACTTCTAAAGATGCTGATCACTTGCCAATTTCGATTTGATTCTTGTTGCTTTCAGATCACTTACCAGTTTTGATTTGATTCTTGTTGCTTTCAGGATTCCTTGATACTTGGACAAGTTCATTTAGCCTTTCTCAGGCTTCTTTTGGCAGATGTTGAAATTCAGCTTAACAAGGGATTCATTCATCAAGCAAGCAGAAGTTGCAATTTCTTGGGATTGGTTCACTCAGTGAGTTTACATGCATTCAGATCTATTTTTCAGTTTAATAGGCTTTTGCATATTAGCATAGGGTTGAGTCTTCAGAAGCAGCTGTGAGACAAATTATGTACAGCAATTTGTACGTATTCGCTATTAGGCTAGTGCTTCCTGGAACTTCAATCTGAAGATGGCTTATTTATTTCATCATTATAACTTTGCTACAAAGGAGGTTACATTACTTAGGTAGGGCAATAGAAAAACTAGAAGATAAGGGAGAGAAAACAATGATGCTTCAGGTTATGAAAACCGAAAGCTGAAGGAATCTAAAATATGTGGAAATGTAACAAAAGAGAACTTGACCATGTTATGGTCATCCCACAAATTGTGGGGGGTTATTCCCTGACAAACATCCTAATCATGTAAATTTCTACAAAGTATTCTGGAGCATATTAGTATGAATTTTGCTTCTACTGTTGAACCACTTTGGGGAGTTGACATGAGTTATACTTTACTGAATCTGGGAATAAAAATAGTCATGGTAATCTTAAATTCTTCAGAAGTGTATGAAGGTAGAAGGTCCTTAATAATATCACAAAAAGAAATAATAGGAAATTTAGAGGTCCTATATACCTTTTACATAAGCTGGAGTTGTGAAGAAAATATCTTCCAAACAGTTATTTTAATATGAGATACGGACAATAATTTTCTTTCTCAAGGATCGCTACTCTGATATACTTCCCTCCATCCATCTTTGCTTGTTCATGTTTGACTTGACACACTCCTTAAGAAATAGTAAATAGAGGGGTAATTTTACTATATTACCCCTATTAATTATGAGTCATCTAAATATTGAATAATGAATAGTATTTATCGTAAGGATAAAATAGACATAAAATGATTGAATTATTCATTGATTTTATAAACTGGACAAGTATTGTTGGACATCCAAAAATAGTATAGTGGACAAATAAAGATGGACGGAGGGAGTAAAATGTTCGTTGTTCCTTTTTAGTGAGAAGATGGAACTAGCTATCAGCAAAGTAAAATGCACTGGCGCCAAACATTTATGATCCCTGCTTATATATTTCCCCGAGAAAGAAGGAAAAAAAAGGAAAGAAATCCTTGCTAAAATATGTCTTTTTTTGTTGGCACTAAGAAGAACATGGGTATATAAAATACTCAGAGTCTGATATCGGTCTTATTTCATTATGTAGCTAGTAGCATTACGAGTAGTGTTTGCTTTTCCAAAGTGTCCTACTAGTGCAATATGCTTAATGGAAAATACTAAATAATATGTCTGATTTGGAGAGTTGAGTATCAGAAAAGTCCACCGTTTGGTTTGGAGAGTTCAGCACCAGAAAAGTCCTATAATTATCATGAAGTACCACAAACCCCAAAGACATCTGAAATCTCTATCAGGGAGTACATAGATACCCTATGCCATAAGCACCAGTGGTGTTATCAACATATTAAATAAGTTCTGCTTCTCTGTTGTATCAACTAACAGTGTTTGCATGTTCTACATGCGGCCTCCCTCTATGCATTCTACTGATGCTTTTCTTCCACAATCACTATGGTAAAACTAGCGTCCTGAGATTATTGATCTTGGATATGAAGGGATGTAATTGGTTGCGAATCTCTTCCCCTTGAGAGGATATATGCTGTTTGATTATTTATATGCTTGTCTATTGACTCTATTCTGCTGACAAACTTCCGTTCGTCACTGTTCTCTTTAAAATCTTCTTGTCCATTGAAGTATGCTATTCTGAAAGAGGAAACGTTCATCTATTTCGACAGATAGAACATGAAGAATTTAGTCTGGAACTCTGGATTAGTTCTCTCAATGCCTTAACATGGACAGAGATACTACGGCAAGTCTTGGTTGCTGCTGGTTTTGGGTCCAAACGTGGTAGAGTACCTGGAGAGGCTCTCTGCAAGGTACTGCATTTTCTGGCTACTGATTTAATTTGTCTTGCATCTTTGATATGTCAGTGGCTATAAGTTATTCTTTAATGTTTTTGTCTCTGGATATTTAAACACTGTGATATGTCAGTGGTCATATTTCACTGTAAGAAAAAAGTTGTTGGGAATGTTGAGTCCTCATTCCTCTTTGAGTCTGTATTTTTCTTTTATAATTGCTTTGATATGCGTTACTTGAGCAGAGGGTCTCTTGGAAACAACATCTCTACCTCCACAAGGCAGTAGGGGTAAGGCCTGTGTAGAGCAGAATTCACTCGCCAAGGAAAGAAAATCAGGAATTTTTGATGCTACTCCTTTATCTTTTCTCCGTGTGGTTTTGGAGAACAGTCTCTTATCGTGATTAATTGGTCACAGCCCCCCCTGCCTCCGCACCCCTCCCCACAGACCCCACCTGAGGGATTTCACTGGGTGTATTGTTGAATTCTGAGTCTTCTTCACCGGGCACTGAAGTGGACACGTACTGTAATTACTTATCTTATTCAACTATCTCCAGAAACACATCCTAGGGCTGTATGGAAGACACCTGGAATTGAGTGTGGATGTAGCTGGGTGTAATTACACAGTTTTGATATGTTTGTGGCAAGTAACTTCTTGGTCAGCATGGAATTGGGTGTTTCTGAGGGGAATAATTACATTCTCCATTTTTTATTTACTTTAAGCAGAATGCACACAAACACACACATACATACATATTACTTTCCAACGTGATGCTTTCTTTCCAGGTACTAATATCTTGCAACTCCTCATGGTGTCTTTCTGTTTTTACTTTTTTTTAATTGCATATGCATATTGCAGTACACTAGTACTAGTACTAGTATTTTGTAGGTTGGTGTTTGAGTGATGGTGGTGGACGCGGTGACTTGCTATGCTGTTTTTTTTTCAGTTCCTATATTTTAATATTGATTTTCTTGAGAAAAGCCTTAAATCATATGACAGATCTAATACTGCTATTAGCCTATAGCTGTCATCCTTCATTAGAGTGTCTTGGAGGAAGTTTTGCTGTTTGATTCATGATGTTACTCTGTGATCCTCATTTTCTTTATTTTCTTTGGTTTCTTATTTCTTAGGAACGTAGTTTGATGGCTAAGTATGGGTTAACCCGTGGTACATTGAAGGGTGAACTTTTTAGCATTCTGCTAATTAAAGGAACTGCTGGAATGAAAGTTCATGAGCTGGCAAAACTTCAATCTGTAAGTGGATGTGAATCCCGGTCCTTACTATTAGTATTATAATTTACCACTGCCTCTACATCATAAAATGCTTTGGTTAATGAATCTTTTTCCTTTTGTCTTGAAGATTCTTGAATTGAATCTGGCAGCGACAACCATTCAGCTAGAAGATTTAATAAGCTCAACCCTTTCTAGTGACATTACCTTGTTTGAAAAGATATCATCTTCAGGGTACCGTCTACGTGTTAATCCTTCTTCACAGGAATCTGAAATTTGTTTTTCAGATTCCGAAGGAGATGAAGCAGAGGTAATTAGTGGATACATGAGAGATAATTCAGAATGTGAGTCCCGCGAACTAGTTCGAGCTGAATCTGAACGGAGCTATCATCAGTTTGAAAATAGGAACAATCTGTCAACGCTAAATACTGAAATTGATGAAAGCTACACAGGAGAAGCGTGGTTGTTAGGGCTGATGGAAGGTGAATATTCAGATCTGAGCATTGAAGAGAAGCTGAATGCCTTGGTGGCATTGGTTGATCTTCTTATTGCTGCATCCAGCATCACTGAAAAGGTAAAATATTCAATATGAGTCCATTAGGTCCTTTAAAGGAACTCTTCCCTTTAGGTTTTCATGTCTTCAGGTTCTTCTGTTATCCTATGTGCGTTCTTGTTCATGGTACTAACTGCTAAATTTGCTTTTTAATACTTCATATTCATTTTACTGGCGCCAGAGCAGAGCTTACTAACTTGTACTAGTAGGTGAAGTTTTAAAAACCTTCTGACCTGAAAGATAGACCTTGAAAATTGGTGGCAAAGAAGTTCCAACCATCCCAGCATGTCTGTGAACAAATTTCAGGCACTGCCAGATACGCCGAACTGATGGTACTGCCAGAAACAGCCTCGAGGATTGACATTCCGTGCACATCCAGAGCCTTTGAAGCTTCTTCGCCCCGTTACCGAGCATTTTGATAGTACTACATTTTGACTAATAAGAAAACGTATTGCTATATTGTACGAGCATCACCATTCTTAGTGAATATATCACTATATTGCAAGAGCCATTCTTTGTGCACTAAGTTATGATTAAAAAGAAGTGCATTTGTATGTCAGATCAGCTTTTTTTTTCCTTTCTGCATTTTATTTAGTGACAAGTCTTGTCTGCAGGATTCGATGCCATCAGTTGTAGAATGTGCTCCTGCAACGATTCATCATGCTTCTGGTGGAAAAATAAAAAGGTCATCAGCAAAATCATCCTACTTGACTGGGCATGTACAAAGTCATAAAGGACAACTTAGTAATCAAGATCCAACAGTGTCACTGGAACTTCAGCCAGTTGACTCTTCAGTATCAATGTCAAAGCTCTGTGAGAAAAATAAGTCACCTAGGACTGCAAAGAATGCCAAAGAACTGAAAGCTGGGGATGAGTTGCACCCTATGCAGTCTATCTTCCTCGGTTCTGACCGTAGGTACAATAGATACTGGATTTTCTTGGGCCCTTGCAATGAACTTGATCCTGGGCACAGGAGGATTTATTTCGAATCTTCTGAAGATGGTCACTGGGAGGTGATTGATACTGAAGAGGTACTTTAATATCACTTTGGCACTTCTATTTCTTATGTCAGTAGCATGCAACGACTTCCAACAAATGAACTTTTTAATGTATTTTTGATCTGGTTTCAGTCTTTATGCTCTTTGTCGGCTGCCTTGGACCGCAGAGGTATACGAGAGGCTCTTCTAGTTGCATCTCTGGAGAAACGGGAAACTTTCCTATGCCAAGCAATGTCAAATGCTCTGAATGATTCAGGAGATAGCCAATCACCTCGATGTGGAAGGAACTTTTCTAGGGAAGATAGTTCATCATCTGCAGTTTCTGATGTGGATAACTTAAGCCTTGTTGAAGTGCACAATTGTTCTATTGGTCAGAAGGTGCCTGTAGGTAGGAAAGGAGAACATCAGCAAGACAAATGGAACATCGCTCAAGCTTTTGACACATGGATATGGAAATCATTCTATTGTAATCTTGCCGCTGTGAAACTTGGGAAAAGGTCTTATCTTGATTCACTTGCAAGGTGTGAACAATGTCATGATCTATACTGGAGGGATGAGAAGCACTGCAGGATTTGCCACACCACGTTTGAGCTTGATTTTGATCTTGAAGAAAAATATGCCATTCATACTGCAACATGCAGGCAGAATCTAGATCCTGATAAGTTATCAAAGCATAAAATTCTCCCATCGGAATTGCAGTCACTTAAAGCTGCAATACATGCGATTGAGGTGGGTAGTCATTCTAATGCTTTTACAGCCAGTATTATGTGTCCAAATTTTGATGTTCATTTACAAGTGTTTACTATTATTAAGTGCTCCATATAACCAGAACCTTATAACTTGTATGATTTTGAGTGGTGTGCATATCTTGTTTTGTGTCCAAAAAAACCCTAAGAGTGGTCCATCAATGTTCTTAATAATCATGCTAATTATAGCACAGCTTTAGTAGTGGCATGTTTCTATCAGGTGCTTGCATAGACTGTTCTATGCTCGTCTAAAGTCACATGCGTAACTTTGCAGCACACTATCGCATTCTTAACTACTTTAGATCCTTTGGTTTCACATCTCTCATTAACCTGCACATCCGTTTAGCTTATATTGTGTTTATGATGTATGAAGTTTTGTTCATCCATTGCTTGATGCTGCAACAATGAATAAGAACACTTGATGAAAGTTTAGTTTGTTAGGATGCTGTGGATAACATCACAGATGGTGAACTTCATAGAAAGTGGATTGTTCTTTGACCAGTGACATGAATGTCTTTATTTTTTGTAAAATAATGATTGTGTTGTGCTGTTGGGAAAGACTATACGTAGTGATATACAAATCCCAATTACACCAATGAACCAGTCAGCTCCAGCCTTGGGAAGCCGGATTACCTTTGCAACCTGTGCTTGACTAGCTGTTCAGTGGATTAGTGAAGGTGCGTGCAAGCGGACCTGGACACCACCGATTAGAAAAAGAAAAATCGAGACTATTTTCGAATAGCTGAGTTGAAATTGAAAATAAGACTACCTGATAAGCACCTTCATACTCTTATAAAGTTATTTGTTCTGTTAACTGCTGCGCCATTAACTTTCCAACTTATGTTTTTTCAATTAACAATCTGATATACGTATTTATCATTTGTAACGTTCAGTCAGTAATGCCAGAAGGTGCCCTAATTGGTGCTTGGAGAAGATCTTCCCACAATCTTTGGATCAAAAGACTGCGCAGGGCTTCAACTTTATCAGAGATTTTACAGGTGACAAATGCCTGCCCGTCCTTCAGTATTTTTTTATAATTGATCTCAATTTCCCAGGATTTGCATTTTGGAGAGTTCAAAAATAAATATACATCCATTGAGTCTATAGAAAAACCTTTCCAACTGCTGCTAGGTTTGACATTATTTTCATAGAAATTTGACCTAACAGGTCTCACATAAGTGGACTTCTATTTTGTGATGTATCGTAGGTTCTTGCTGATTTTGTCACTGCTATCAATGAGGACTGGTTGTGTGAATCTGGTCATACTTTGGGATTGAATTATGACCCAGAAGAAATTATTGCAAGCTTTTCAAGCATGCCCCGGACTTCATCTGCAGTTGCATTCTGGTTGGTCAAGTTGGATGCCTTGATTGCACCCCACTTGGAAAGTGTGCCCATTAGCACCATACAAGTCTAAAGGTGTGATACTTTCTTTTGTTTGATTAAGTTCCTACTATTGTGTTGTTGCACTTTTCTCCCATAAATCACGAATCTGCTATTAATGTTTCGGGAGTTGGAAGGGGGAAAGGGTTTCCGGATAAAGCTTCGTATAGTGTTTCTCTGGGCAACTATGTAGCTTCTTTGACCTGATTGGGAACATATATATGCTAAAACTTGGCACAACTTGTCAATGTGCAGTGTGTGCTAGATCTAGCTAATTGAAGGGATAACGATCTATAAATAAATAATTAAATGAAAGGAGCCAAGAACACTGAAATCTTCAGGCAATGTGGTATGCTTTCTGTCATGCCCACTTAGGTCTAATGCCTCTATATTTTGTCCCTCTTAAATAGTTTTTCACAAATTTATCATCTCTATAGGCAAAAATTTCATTTTGGACCATTACAATTCTTTCCCACTATATATTTGACACAGTCGATCTTCACCCGTTGTCTGACACATTGTCTTGATATGCTTTGACATTTCAGGTAGGTTGTTTCAAACAGGTCAATATTCTTTAGTTTCCCGGATGAAGAGTACGTTGTTTGTATCCATCAAACTTCTTTGTGCCAAAATTTAAGATACATGGAGAGAAGGTTGTTCCTAACATTATCCCCGACGGAATCATGCTACAAGTGCAACAGAAAGCTTTATGATTTTTTGGAAAGTAGAGCAGAAAATACATCAGTTCAGCAATCGGTTCAACAACTGAAGCTGATATGTGTACAACGTTATTCCCCGATATCCATTTTTGTTATCATCACTTTACCGAGTATACATGAGTTCTTCTCGAATGTACATAGTAGTTCAGGTTCTCTTCCTCATCTTCAACCCAATTTTGGTGTATTAGAACTCACTCTTGATTTCTTCACATGTATTAGCTCATTCCTTGTATGATAAAAACTGTTATACAGGATTCTCTTAGTGGCAATATAATAAAATTCAGTGGGGCAATTCGATGCCTTCGTTACAGGTCCTCTTTTTATTCTTCCTTGGGTTTTAGTCTACTTATCATGAAGTTCTATCGTCGTATTTGTGAAGGGACCTTGGATAGCTTCTGTGGTAAAAAAAAATACAGTTTTTTTTTTTTTTTTTAATATAAGACAGATTCAAGTTAACACATAAAGAGTATTCTTGTTCACACCTCCTCTATGAATGTGGAGTGCTGCAACTGCATCATTCATGAAATATAGACCTAGTTGTATACAACTAATTCACACCGCTCCTACTTGTATTACAAAGTGAAATGAAACAATTGACTGCTTCTATGTTTTGGGCAGATCTTCCTCGCGTTCATCTCATGAATCAAAGTGGTGTATTTCTTGAGTTTACAGAAACTAGTAAGTTGATCTGCTACTAGAGAACATTCACAGCAGTAGTCAGATAATCATCTATTCCCTCTCAAGTGAAGTGAAGATAAAGACGCGTCTAGTTTGTGCGTGGCAACAAAAAGCTAAAGCCTGAATTCTCTCGGAGAGGAAGAGGAGATTCAATGTCAGCTATATCTATTTGTTCCATTGATTTCGATATGTCATCAACTGAAAAGGGGATGCTGAAAATTGAAACCATTCAGAAACATCAAAGGAATTCACCACACAAAAGCAAGGTATCAATTTTTCAGATATAGTTGTAATGAGATTCAAAGGCAAGGTATGAATTTGTATCAATTACAAGGGATATCGATGCAAACCTTGAATCATCATCTAAGAGAAAAGAGTTGCTGACTGCTTGATTTGAATCTTCAGTCATCGACACCCTCATGCTGGATATGACCTAAGCATAAAAACCCTGTCCTTGGTTAATTTTTACTGTGTAAACATGTTACTAAATTATATCTTTTGAAGAATATGACTCTAACCTAGGTTGACTAATGGCATCCATAGAAACTTACATCCGATGACACACTATGTGTACCATATTTGTCATCCCAGTACATTGTACTGATCCTATACAACTGCTGGATGCTAAGCACCTGGAGGAAAAAAAAGATATTATAGTGAGCTTTGAATGACATTCCAGCTATCTCTTCCTTCAAATTGATCACTTACTGGACAGAGTTGATGGCTTATTTCATCCAGTGTCTTTTTGGGTTTTTGATGTATAACCTGCAACAAGAAAAGTAAAGAACTTTTGAGAACTCTACCATCCCATTTTTAAAAATAAGAGAAGCAAGTTGAACAAAAACGATAAATGTAAATGCTTACAAGAAAACCAATGGCCTGTCTTATATGCTTCAGCTCATCCCATGCTGATCCTGCATACTGTTCTTGTTTCGATTATCACTTGGGGCGATTAATATAAACTTTAGGATTACCAAGTAAAATAGTATATATGATGGATCTACCTCATCAGTTGCTGTAAAGCACCAGTGCTCCAGTTCCGCCAGTCCTGCTTTGACGTATTCACCATTGCTAAACGAACAACACTCTCGTCTTAAGAGAAGGCTGTGAAAATTATACAATCAGATGAGGAAACCTTTTTAATGCATTGTAGAAAACTGCATACAAACAGAAGTCTATAGGTGCACCTGTTAAAAAGCTGAACATTGATGAATGAAAATATCTGAGTGAATACTTTACGAACTAAAAATGGAGGCACCTGAAAGTATCAAACCAGAAAAGCAAGATGAGAACTAAGCTGCATAATATTATATTTGTAAGCTTATTAACCATGTAAAGACTCATGATGTTGCTAATTCTGCTGAGCCAATGTTTTCTGGATACAAAATTTTTACTCTAGGAACAAATTGTTACAGTGGAAAGGAGTTCAAAATAATTGAAACAAAGGGAAAAATCAGCTTCACTAACATGGTTTGCTTTTAACGTATCCAAGAAAATTCCCAGGCTCTTCACAATGCCCTGCCAATGGGCAATCAAAGCTTGCTGAGCTGCTGTATTAGCTACTGAACGTGAGGACCCTTTAACCAAGCTTGCTCTTGAAGTTCGTGGTGCCTAATATACAACAACATGCAAATGAATAAGGAAAAGATTAAATGTTATCGAAAAATGAGGTCCAACAAAACTGTTTACATGTAAATGAAAAAAGGAAAAGATTAAACGTAATTGAAAAATGAGGTCTGTCCTAGAGACCAAGAGATGTGTCTGGAGATATTTTCTTCACATACCTGGATACACAACCCCAGCAATGGAGAAATCTCCTTTTTCAAATTGTCACGAATCATTCCATAAATTTTCTCCACATATGCTGTAAGTTGCTGCTTGAACAGCAAGGCAGGGTATTTTGCTTCTACTTGGCGTAAAGTTTCAACTCCTCCAGTTGCAAAGGAAAGATTGACTCCTTGAGGGTTTCCACGGAAACTCTGGAAAATCAATAACAATGAATAACTTAAGGAGCTAGTCTCAAACTTCCTTGAGAAAAAGTACTGAACTTGTTTATATCTTTTAACTTCCTACCTGTGACATCCTCCCAAACAGAGATGCCGATGAGGATCGACGACGTAGAGGGGTCATTGCTGCAGCAGCACTTGCTTTGAGTGTACGCTGAAGTAGCAATAGAAGAGTAGAAGCGTTTGACAACCAATACGCCAGTACATCATTGTTGTCCTGAGTTTTCTGTGCCAACATAGAAATGGAATTATAAGAAGTAATTATAATTTTAAAAGTGAGAATACAGTTTAAGGAGAATTGGGTTTTGTAGCTCAAACCTCAATAGCATGACCAATAGTCTGGATGATTCGGTCAAACACAGTGGTTCTCTCAACTTCGAAAGATCTCCACTGCAAAAGGCACTTATAAATGATGCAGGCTGCAATTGGCCTGTTTCCAGCAAAGCCCAAGTTTTGTGCGATACAGCGAATCAGCAACTCCTGGTTTTCTTGCTGTTTCTCATTAAGTGATTTTTGCGGTTTGTCATCTGCTTCAGGAAGGTCCCTTTGGTTCAATGAAGGGCTATGAAGATCCTAAATAATGAAAGTGAGAATATGAGCAACAAAAATTGTTGGCATGTAAGTAGAATTTGGCAACAGAAGTATTATAAAGAAGGTAAATTACCACATGCATTCTTGTATCCTCGAAATTTCGACCACTTTCAGTTCTCTGTCAATTGAACAGAAAATGTCACTCTTCTACTCTTGAATCCTCCACAAAAATTACATGTAACACAGCAGTACCTGGATAATAGATCTAGAGCGTCCAGAGAGGAACTTATTTGGTGCCATTGACACAGCTTGCTGACGGAAAACTTTGTTCTCCGACTCTAAGTTTGTCATCTTCTCCTCTAACCTGATTTGGCAGGGTTCAGTTGAAACACAATAAATAAGGACAAATAATTCTTTTAGGAATGAAAAAATGCAACACAATCATATTGCACTAAAGAGATGCACATCTATATTTACAATATAAAAGCAGTTTGTCTTATAAGCTGGAACAGGATATAACTGAAATAAAGAACTTTGAAACCAATATGATTACCCTTTCAGGGATTCCTGGAGTTGAAGAACTTTTTTTTCTGTTTCTTCTAACTTCCTGCGACTTTCATCCCCAGATTCTTGAGCCTCAGTATATTTCTGCTTCCAGTCATCACAGTTCTGCTTTTCTTGTTCTAAAGAAACCTGGACAGAACACACAGAGATTGACGAAGAATATAAGGATGGAAGCATGTCATTTCATATTGTGATCCTTTTAAGGGATATTATGAAATGGTATTCACTATTTACCTTTATTTTTTATCTTATTTGTTCTCTGATTAATCCAAAAAATATAAATAGTCAGTATTTACTCTTCTACAATTCTCTGCTGCTAGAAATACAAATGAATGTGTCTGATAGAAACTTCCAAGCACAATGCTTGTACATAAGAAAATTTCCTGAACTTATATGCAGGAAAGTTACTAAACTGTAATGGGCTTTTGAATTCTTTCCATCTCAGGCACCTGTAAAACTCAGAGTGTTCAGGATAGTTTGGGACGCTTCTTGCTAAATCTATGTTCTTAACATCTTAGTTTCCGTTAACTAGTCATAGGTGGTACATATTGGACTTTACTAGTTTGACATCACTGATCTCATAGGCAGTACTCATTTTCACCCATGGTGGTCAGTCATTTGTACGTGGACCTGAAGAAACTCATCCACCACAAATATGTACATCGGCTGTTTAAACATCTATTATTGTACATATTTATCCTTTTAGAGAAAAACTGGTATTGTAACAGTTTTTATGCTTCTCAAATACTTAATATCCAATGGATTGTCATTTCAGCACCACAACAGAGTGCCTCGTGAATTAGATTACCTTTAAACTGTTATTTTCTTCCATTAGAGATTCTACTTTCTTAGTATCTTCAACATAAACTGGAGTTTCCTGGATTACAGGAGGTGCTTCTTCAATAGCCTTCTTTGCAGCTTCTCGTTCCTTGACAACCAGTGCATTTGCTTCATCTACTTTTTTTTGCATAGCTTCCAAAGCCTCTTGCGACTTTGCTATTTCGTGTGCTTTTGCTTCTTCCAAGTCAGTCTGCATAATGATTTGAGCAACTATTATATCAGACGAGTAAGTCCGACAATTTCACTTCATTGTATGGGTAGAAACTGGTGTAACACATAAATGCTGAAAATTATTGTATCTAACAACAGGATGCATGACTTATAGGCAAATTTAGTATGCTAGTAAGAGTTTTTCCTTGTAATGTAATGTATCTGAAGGTATTCTACACACAGTTGCACAAAGCATAAGTGTACTTTGAAAATGTGATTTATAGAATTAAAAGATGAGTTAAAACGTGATATTACTCTTAGACGTTTTTCCAGCTGCAACCGCCACGTAAGCTCCTCCAGCTGCTTTTCAAGCTTATCCTTTGCCTCTTTGAGCGCACCAGTATCTCTTGCAGCCTGCATGTAGTTGAAAAAGTGTGACATTATAGCAAGGTCAAATGCATATCCACACTCCAATTCAGCCTGATGCAGTTCAACCAGATTCTGTGCTATCTCTTTGTAAACCAGCATAGAATTAGGATTCAGAAAAGGGCAGCTATTTTCATCTATAATCTTTCTTTAGCATCCTCTCTGGTAGAAACCAGCAGGGCTGTAAACTTAGTAACTAATGATTATGGATTCATGAGACATTGTAATCAGAGATGAGTTTTTGTGTTTCCTATTGGATAATAAAATAGTATGCTTACCATTTTAAGCATCCTTAGTTCCTTTTTGGCAGACTTCCCCCTCCATTTGCATTGTGCAACAAGTACCCCTCGTTTAAGCCTTTTATAATATACATAAGCTTTATGACAACGCCACTGTGCCTGAGGAGGATAAAGAATTATCTTAGACCTGCTTCAATACCAGATAAATCATGAAATCACACAGCATACAGGAATTTTACCTGGATCATTATTGCAGCTTCAGTTTGCTTCCTAAATCTGAATCTCTTGCGAGCATCCATAGCTCGCAAAACAGTCTGCACCATGAGCACTGAGACCTGGAGTTTCCTATAGGCCTTTCTAGCATTATGCCTGCGTGAGTTCTTCTGAATTTTTATTGCAGCTGCTTGCCTCTTTATTTGCACATAAATTTTGCATGCCAGTTTTCCTAAAATATGAAAAATAGATTATGTGTTTTGAGAATAATTTTACTCTACCTAGTGACTATTGTCGAGATTAATTTTAGTCTGCGTAGTGTCAATTTTTTTCCTCCATTATTTCTTTTGTCCTTTGTGGGTCTTTGTTCAGATGCTATGCTGCTAAGAAGATGTATTTCAACTCTTAAGACTCTTTTCCATTATGAACTGTGGTACATTGTGTCACCATGTTTTCAAGATCTTCAATAGTTTCAAAATGTCTCACCTCTACATAAAGACTGTAAAGATATTGCAGCTTTTCTTAGTGCTACAAATTGGTTACGAGCTATATGAGTTCTTATTCGTCGTTGTAAAACTTTGGCTGCATTATTAAGAACCTCTGCTCGTCGTGCGTCCAACTCGGCCATCTGTCCAGCCCTTAGGAATACCTTGGTCTTTCCTATCTGTTAAAGAAAAATGGAACTAATCAGTGAATATCAGATCGTTGATGCAAGTTTTCCTTCCCAATGGCATTTGCAGATAGCATGTTTGATACTAATGTGGAGCAAAGGTTTAGAGGTGATACTTCACGACCTTAGGAATGAAGTGGTCCCTTCTCCTCAGAGGATGTGAATCAGAAATATGAAGACTGTGATGAAGTAGATGCATTCTGATCCCAGAAGAATGAATTCACAATGCTACCTCAAACAGGAGGAAGAAAAACTAAGATTACCTGAAACCCTTTCAGCCCCCATTTTTCCAGAATCTTCTTGCAAGCATTTTTTTCTTCATAGCTGCCATGAAAAAATGTCTTTGATTCAGAATCATCTGATGAATACTAGAGAAAATACTTTTCCAAAATTTAGCCTATGTAAGACATCTCAAAGAAGTGCCAGCGCTAGAAATTCTGTTCTAACTAAAGAAGGTACATACCTCCCTTCCAAAACCTCTGGCGCTAGGAGCCCAAACCTGTGTATGAATTCAAAGAAAGGGCGGCGAGTAGGGAATCCAGCACAACTGATTCTAATTGCCTCTAAAACACCCTTAAAAGAAAATCCAGTTGGTTATAATCAATAACTATCACAAGTAAGCAAAAATCTATCTTCTCCCCTCTCCCCAAGGCAGGTATTTGCTAAGATAGAGATTACTTACACCACAGCGCAATTGTCGCATAATGTTTTCATTTTCAAATATAGCGGGTTTTAGGAGGTTATTAGGCTTTACACATCTGATGTAATGAGGTTCTGTAGCATTCAGAGTTTCCATCAATTGCTGCAGTTGTAACTGCATTTCAAGTTCGTAATAATCATCAGGATATGAAAAACTGATAGTTTCAGCAGGAAGACTAATAACGATCAGCATATAGAAAAAGGTAAAACAGTTTCATCATGTGAATAAATTAAATCAGGGCCCATAATGAGCAGTGACCTAACAATAGTAAATGCAAGAATACCTTAAAGCGTGAACCGATTGAAGAAAATTTTGTAGACTTTGAAGTCTCTTCACCTAGTGAAGGGAAGAGTCCTGCTACAAAAGAGCATTTTGAAGCACATAGGAGGTCTTGATGTTCAGGCACTATATAGTCCTTGTTTTTGTCCAGAAATTGGTCAGATTGATATTGCACCTAATAGAAAATGGATTATATCAGGATTGTCCATGGCAAATTACTCTATTCATAAATAGCTGTTGTGAATCGCACTCACCTCTCCAGCATAATGTGAAATTATGAAATCTGTACGAGACAGTTTGGGCTTAACAAAGCGCTTGTGAACTTTGAATGTCTGATATAGCTTGTTAGAGAATGTTTCATGTGTTGACTTCGGGAACATACTGTACAGTGAAAGTAAACAATGATAACAAACTTTATCAATTAGCTTAGACAGATTTGCAATCTTAAACTCAATGTTACCATACAAAAAGAATGGGGAACAGGATGTTAAGTAACAATAAGTAGCGTACAAGTAATTTTTCATAATAAAGACCAAGATGGGATTTTATCGTACCAAGCTTCATCTAGCAGAGCAACAATTCCACCTGGTTTCTGCAAAGAGAAATACAACATTTACAGAACTGGATGTAACACTATCACTATGAGCAGCCTTAGTATTTCCTTTTAGAAGTCTGTTGGTGCTGCATAGTTTCAGAAAGATGCTGGTCAAATGTTGAGATTGCTCTTTAAATTTTTAAGTGAAGGGTGTTTTTTCAGTCACTCTAGATAGACTCATATACTTTACTAATTATTTCTTTTTCGCAGATCTTTTACCTTCAGAAAGATTATAGAGAAACAGTTGCATCATAGCTTTCTTTCTCTATGGAAGGAGGGCAGCATAGAGAATTACGCTATTCAATTACTGTAACAACTCAACCTGTTCCTAATGTACACTCATGCATTTATTAGCTAAATTCAAAATTTCCGAATTCCCTGGGGTCTGGTGAGCAAAAAGCTATTTCTTTTCGACATTAACAACCCAATAATCATCCACAACCAGAACATTACTTTTTAATTTGTAGTCATAACAATACTTTTAGAATTTTTAAGAAAAGAAAAAAATCCAAATTAGTGCAACATATTTCGCAAGATGTTTGTGATATTACATGGTTTTGAACTCTATGGGTTATTGGCTTATTGCTGTTTGAAGCACAGCTCACATGTGGTTTGATGGTCTTGAACATCACTTTTATACATCATGAGAAATGAAGATATTTGGGCCAAGATGGAAGTGGCCTCGTGGCAGATAAGATGTGGGAGTCTAGCTTGAGATGGTTTGTGCATTTCAAGAGTATGCACAGACGCCCCAGTGAGGAGGTGTGAGAGGTTGACACTGAAGCGCCTGATGAGGTAAAGGTAGGCCAAAAAGGTATAAAAGAGAGTTGACCAGGCAGGACATGGCAAGGCTTCAGCTTACCGAGGACATGACCTTTATAGGAGGGTGTGGTGGTCAGGATTCAGGTAAAAGGCTAGTAGTAAATAGTTTCGCGTCTTGTCTCTACGACTAGTAATATTAGTATTATTTACTATTTCGTATCTTTCACTCTTAGTTTCTATTACTACTTTTTTACTCATATGACTCTATGTTCTTACTATCCTGCTATTGTTACTGCTCATGTCTTCAAAAATGTGATGTTTTTGCTTTCTTTAAGCTGAGGACTATCAAAGGGTAAGGTCTGCATACATTGTTTTTGTTTATTTGAAAAACGATGGCATTAACCCATTGTTGGGGAGAGCTACAAAAGACAGTTTCTGAGAAGAACAGCCAGAGTTGAACAACAAGAATCTGACTCGTGATATCTAAACCTTGCCACTTTAGAAAAGTTTTCATTGGATGAACTTACCATCTGTTTAGAAATTCTCAAATAGTAAATTCAGAGAAGTGCAATTACCTTTTCAATAAGATCTAAAACATCCTGGTTATCCACAAACTCAATGTAACTCCAATCAATGGCCTCTCTTTTGTATTCTTCTTGTTCCATCTTGAAGACATGCTGTAAAGCCACAACAGATTTGAGAAACCATGCATAAATCAATGCTTACACTGCCATCAATATCGAAAAGTATACCTGATTGAAATGTTGCTGCAGCTTCTCATTTGTGTAGTTTATGCAGAATTGCTCAAAGCTGCAAAGCATGATATAATGAGACACACAAACAAGTTGCAGATCCTTGACACTCACTTAAACATTTCTTTTAAATGAAGCAATGTCATAGTAATTGGAAAGGCAAGCTAAAGACTCGTAGCTACCTGTTGTGCTTAAAGCTTTCAAAACCATAGATATCAAGGACTCCAATGAGACATTTAGACAGGGGATCTTGTCCAATTGAAACATTTATCTTGTCCACCAACCTGCATTTTCCCAAGAGGCAAATAACATGTTACATGAATTTGTGAAATTAGTAAATTAATCATGCAGTAATTTATGGACTTATTTCAAGTCTGAATCCACATGAATGCTGATTCAAAAATTTTTTTACGAACACCGGTGTGTATGAGTACATATACATACACACACACATATTGGCTTCAATATGGCACATATTTTCTCCTCTTTCCTTTCCGATTCATAGTTAATTTTAGTGACTCTTTTATCTCAAATCAACATATTTCTTTCACAATTGCACTCTTTATTTGTTACTATCACAGCAAACAAGTATTTCCATATCTATGCCCGAATTAACACCGAAAACTAGGCACTTTGACTCTCGTGCTCCCCTTCACATAAATTGCAACAAAGAATTCTTTATAAAGTTAAGGTATTAAAAACAAATAAACAGTTTAAGTCCTCAGTGCCTTGCAAGTGAAAATAGCTAGTATATTAGTCATGCATGGTGATCTTACCAATCAAATAATCTGGAATATACTGTTTTAGCCAGACCATCCCTACTTATTTCAGCACTGCGAGGATCAAGGCTTCGTTTTATCACTTCTTCAGGGGTGATCATCACCCTTTTGCACAATGCATCTTCCAAAGCTACAGGGTCACACCTAAAACATAAGGAAAATCAGAAACTCCAACCATTATCACACCACATAGGATCTGAATATGCAAGGTGACATTAAGAATCTTCCGTACATCAGAAGCTCTGCTGCAGTTTTAAGATGGAGTTTGGCTTTTTCCTCTTTAATAACTGATGAATCAACCTCTTTTCCTTTTGCAAAGTCAATATTACCAAGATGAAGAATTGAGGCAACGACTCTAAAAATTGCTTCCTGAGGGAGGGAAGGGAGAAAAAGAGAGAGAGTAAGAGGTAGTGTTTTCATATTCTTTATTGAAAGGCAAATAAAAACATGAAGCTGGCAAAGCTGTACAAGATATATACCTGCTCCTTTTTACTAATTCCCACAACATCCATTGCTCTTCTAGTAGCAAGGTATTCTTCTGCATCGCTCACACCAACTAGCTCATAGCACTTTGACTGGTTAAGATAGCGAAATGATTTGGGATGTTCCAACTTATACTTCTCAATCTCCTACAGTGATCAGGAGAACTCTCAGAAACATACTTCCACCAAAGCAATTTGATGCAAGCCCACAGAACATTTATTAAAGTTAGTACTGCAACAGAAAAGTACCTCTTGGGGGGCTGCACAAAGAAGGTAAAAACAGTGGTAGTTGCGCTCAGGATCAGAAATTTGGCAAACACGGGATCTCTCAAGGAGGTAGGTCCTGATTGCTGCTCCTGATATCCTTCCGTGTTTGTCAAACTGAATCTCGACGAATTTGCCAAAACGGCTGCAGCAATTTTAGGTTAAGGAGAAAATTAAACATCTTCAATCTAATATGTTAACATAAGTACTTGGTATTGTTTATCTGCAATCACAAGTACACTTCAAAAAAATAGCTTATCTATTACAAGTAAATATAGGATTAGTAAAACAAGCAGTTCAATCTCTAGTGTGCAGTTCTGATAGAATCTGTAACGCAGGATAATTAACCGAATCTAAATTACATATAACTGGATCATGTGAAAAGATATGCTGAAATGCACAGTGCTAAAGAGCTTGACCTGGAATTGTTATTTCTAACAGTCTTCGCATTGCCGAATGCTTCAAGAACAGGATTAGACTGCACTTGAGTGGGTTCATGCAAAAGATTTATGAGAATAAATATTATGTGAAAAAGTGATTGATGATAGAAAAATGAAGAGCACAAAATAGGTTATCAATGATATGTAATCATACACCAAGGACTTGTTGCTCCACTGTACGCCCTTCAGTTGCTGCACGGCCACCCAGATAGGCAAGATATCGCATAAGCATCTTGGTTGTCTCAGTTTTACCGGCTCCACTTTCACCACTAACCAGAATAGAATTGCTTTTCCCCTCAAGGATCATGGCCCTGTTTCCATCAAAGGAGGTTCAATATATTATCATGCTAATAGACGAAAAAATTATTGTAATTATGGTGCTTAAACTGGGAGGGACCTGTATGCAACATCTGCAATGGCAAAGACATGAGGGTTTAATTCTCCAAATGGTGCTCCCTTGTATTGTTGCATCATGTGTGAATCATACAAATGAGCCAATTTTTGAAATGGATTTATTGCAATTAAGATATTTCCTGTATAAGTCTGTAATTATATCAAATATTAAGAGATGGGCGCTGTTGTCTGCATGTAACATAAGAAAGAGATTTAGATCAGACATAATTCACACAATCACTACAGTATCTTACGTAAATTTCATTGAGTTCGTATCTTGTTTTTAGGTTCTGCAATACTCCAGGCTCATGCAAATAGGATAGTTTTGTCATGTCATCCACACCCGCAGCAGGAGCTTCCACATCTTTTGGATAAATTGTTGACAATTCCCTAACAACCTGAAGCAGGAGATGACGACATATGATGATGTCATGTACTAAACCATAGAACGAGATAGTCTGTCTTCTTTCAAACCCGAGATGTTCACTTGCAGGAATTCAGAAAATCATTTGGAGATACAAATTGTGAATTATTTCGTTTCTTGTTAAGGGATTCTCCGCTAAGGGTGCATGAGATGAGGTTATAGTATTAACCGTTACACCTATAGGATTATAACAATAATGGTTCCATAGTATTTTCAATTCAGCAGCATGCAAATGGTCTTAAAATGAGGGGAGCAAAAGTCGGTATCTTCACAAGTTTGCGCTTAATAATATCAAGAAATGAAAGAAGAACTTAAGAACTAAAATGCAGAAAACTACCTTCTTTCCATCAGTCCTCTCAATTTCTGCTTCCCCATTTGTTATTTTCTTTACTTCTCCATCAATCCAAGCTACTTCCGGGTCCTCAACCCATACATGAGACCCTACTATAATATTAACTGCAGTGCCCTGGAAGCACAAAAAAAGAAGAAAAAGAGCAGTTATCAATAGAATTTATCACATTAATAAACTTACCTCACACTCGATCACTCAATCTCTTATGTCATGCAATGTAACTCAACAAAATACTCTAACACTAAGAAGAGTCAAACTCACGACTATATCAAACGAAGAGATGTAATGGGGTAGACACAAATCTATTCTGCATGTTTTTGATAGTGTTTTGCTAGATTACATATAGACATTCTTATATAACTTTTTTTTTTATTTACCGAACACTAGAAAATAAGTACGTAAGCTACTTGTTTTCTAAGAGAACATTTTCCTTCATACTAAACATATTAATTCCTACTTAGTGAATGAATGTAGGTATTAAACTTCCACACTTTCATTGGATGATATTTTCTTTTAAGATCCAAATTCCCTCATCTACTTCTCAATAATCAATTTCATCACCTTTTCAAACTCCATGGAAACTCAAGGCAAATTATGCTGAATTCATAACATTTGAAGATTATCATGGATTCTTAAAGCCTAATTAACATATCCATTCTGAAAAGCAAAATTTCCTCAAACTTCTCGTCTAAAGTTAAAACAGAGAGAAAATGTGCTCATACAATCAAACAAAATTACAATTAATTGTTCAACAACAACTTCAAATTTTGAATAATTTAACAAATTAGAATCGTTGAAGGATGCAATTGCAAGTTTAACAAACGGCATAGGAATCAAATCGAGGAGAGTAGCAATTTAAGCGTGCAGGCGTACGTACCATTGTGAAGCTGCTCTAACAACAAAAAAATTTCAAATCATTGGAGCTGGTTGATCCTAAATGAGAACTCCGTCCGTTAACAATCCGGCAGTCGGAGTTTGATCTGAAAAAATTGTTTGAAACAAAGTGTGTGTACCGAACAGTAGATTTTGATTTGAGTATTCTGTTTTCCTTGCTGTGAATTGATGGAAGAGAGAGAGAGATGGACATTGTTGATAAGTGAAACCTGCAATTTCGGATCCTCGCCATTTCTCTGCCCTTCGCCACCGTTATTCTCTCCCTCTCCATGCACTTTAAAGTCCCACGTACTTTTCCCCCATTGCCATTCTCTTTCACTCTATTTTTTATTACGTAAACGAGCCATAAAACTCAAAATAATTAGGGAAAATTAAGCGGTTAAGTAAATTTATGTTATTTAGTTACTCATCATAGCTATAGCTATAGTTTGTTATAATTACTACTTGCGACTAACATTATATATAAATTACGTGGGCTGTCTTCGAGTTTATATAATTAGTCATGTTTGTATATATGTATAATTCGCCAGAATATACAAATACATATGTATAATATACAATTATCTAATCGATATACATGTATAATTCACCTCTCTCGCTCGCCTACCTCCTCCCTCTCCCAATCTCGCTTGTCATTTATACAAATGCATATGTATAATATACAATTATCTAACTGATATACATCTACAATTCATCCCTCTTCCACTCTCTGCCCTCTTTCGCTCACATCTCTCCTCCAGCTCCCAATGTTGCTTGCCATATATACATACATATGTATAATATACAATTATCTAACCGATATTCATATACACTTCACTTTTTTCCACTCTTTCCCTCTCTCTCGCCTCTCTCCTTCTTATAATATGTAGCTACGAAATGTAATTATCAAACTATAGCTACGAATTGTTGTCATTCGTCTCACTCCCTAGCGAATCTCGCTCTCCACTCTCCTAGATTTCGCTCGTCAATCTCCCTCGTCTCTCACTTTATACAACACATGTATAAATTGTGTTTTTGTTTGTATAAAATGAGAGAAAACCGTATATATTTTAAACACAAATACATATATCTTCGTCCTATACACTTATAATTATACAAATATGAATTTTCCCCTGTCAGACTCTTTTGCCTTTCTCGCTTTATACAAACACAAATTATACAATTGTGTAAAGCGAGTGAGAGAGACAGATTTAATATATAAACGTTTTTTTATTTAGATTCAATTGTATACAAATTCAAATTTTATGTAAATATACAAACACATAAAATTGAATTGAGAGACTGCGTACGATTTATACAAAAAGATAGGTTGTCATCGTTTTATATAAATGAGAGTTTGTAAACAATTTATACAAATGTGATACTCCATAACAAACATAAAGTTTGCTACGAAACACAATCATACAAACTATAGTCATAGCATACAATATGATTTTTATGTTTGCTAAACTTAAAATTTACTCAAATAATTACATGTTTCAATTCAACGTAATTCAAGAAATACAATTCTCTCTCAAGAAAATTACAATTTACAGCTCTTACCCCCATTCATTAAGATTGATAATTTTGTTTAACTAATACTAAATCAGTATTATATATTGTATTGGTATCATTAAGATTGATGATTACGCGTGACTAATACTAAATCACTATATTGCATTGGTATTATATGATAAAGTTTTTTCTCTAAAAAATTACTCATTAGTCAATGATAATATATTCTACTTGTTTATCAAACATAATAAAAATAAACAAGCTTCCATTTATTTTGAAGAAAATAGTTTTTCACATTAAATATTTTTTTAGAATTTTTTTTCTTCGTAATAAACACACCATAGGTAAAATTCATATTTGTAATCATCTTGATATAACACACGTTTGACCTTAAAAAAATTGTTTTATTCCTTTTAATTCATTATCCATGATCGATGGTAATAGAAAATAACAAATGTCAATATCTTAGACTCTCATGCATATTTTCTTCCTTTTAATTCATTTTAATACTCGTAACGAACGCAAGAAAATAAGTGAATTTATATTTTCTTTTTGTCGAACACATCCTAAGCAACATATATTTTCAGCTTCATTTTCTAGTCTAATGTTAAATTATTGAAATTTTAATAATTTATAACCGTTCACCAAAATTATAATCGACAAATATAAAAATGTATATAATATACATAATTAGTATTTATTTTTGTATATATAGATTTCAGCTGTAACTTTTTTTAGTTGAGTGGTCAAATATGTTGAAATTTAAAATTATTTAATTGGTGTATTCAAATAAAACATGCAGGTTTTTACCTTGATTAGTTGTGATGGGGGGTTGACTATAACACTGTGGTTATGTACTTTAATTATATTTTATACTTTTTTAATTCAATATAACTTTTTTTTTGTTATAACTACTTTTATAGTTCAAAATAATTAGTGAGTTGATTATCTTTTTTTCCTTCCAAATTATCCTTCTTTTTTAACTGTTTATTGACAACTCGCGTGCCCTTTAATCAAATGGATATTTATAAAGAGATCGAAATATAGTTGGATTGTTTATTATAATCAAATATTTTGAGAAGATTTACGAAATTCTATTTACATGGATATCAAAATAAATCCAAGAAAGTCCAATTATCCTACCTTCAATTAGAAATGCACTATTAACAATCCTCAAAAAAAGTTTAGAGATAAGAATTTGTAACGATATGATATCTTGATCTAAATTAATCCCAAAAGCTAACTCATAAAGGGGAGAATTACTCGAAGTCCGTACAAGCAAACCATCAATCCATTCTCAAATAAATATTGAATTGTAACCCTCTATAACCTCCCCCCCCCCCC
>NC_028647.1:1024321-1067004 GCF_001406875.1 Solanum pennellii
CCCCCCCCCCCCCCCTCCCCGGTCTAACTCAACTTTAAAAGATCATTAAGAGTAATTGTCCAAGTTCACATAAGCAAACCATCTGTCTATTATCCCTCACCAATGCGGGGCTATAACGAATCATCGGAGAATAGAAGTATAAACCCTATTCATCGATAAAATTACGTTTCTTTCATGTTTTATTTTTTATTGCAATTTCTTTTAATATTTAAGGTCATAAATATGATTTTTCATCCTTTTAACAGAAAACAATTGTTTGACTAAACCAATATGACTAAAAATATAGAATATGCAAATGCAATATTATTTTTTTTATTTTTATTTTATAATTAAACGTCAACTTGGAATATTTCCTACTCTTTTTGGTCAGCAGTGGCGTTGCATTTATTATTATAATTTATATTATAAGTTGACTATTTAAGTCCTATTGTTTAAATTGAAATTGAAAACTCAAAAAGTAGCCCCTATGGAATTTCTTTTGGCTGTATTAATCACTTGGTTACAAAAAAAATAATCTTTTAGTTCCACTAATTCTTTTGTTCCTCATATTTTGTATTGTAATAAGAAAGCACAAATATTATTGAGAGATTAACAAATATAATTAGACATACTCCACTATCATATATATATATATATATTATTATCTATATCTTTAAAATATTACGCATCTTATGCATTTTTAAATACATATATTTTTACTATTAGATACACTAAAATATGGAGGGAAGCGAGAGAGATGGAAATAGAGGTGAGCGAATATGAATCCACTTGAATACAGTGTATTTAGAACAAATTACACAATTTTTTGACCTTATGTATTCCGAGATACATGTATCTGAACGTATCTGAACACATCAAAATATGATTATTGTAAACTAGAGTGTTTTTAAATGATTTGCTCCTAAAATTATGAAATTTAAGTTAGTTTCCCAAAATGAAATACCTAATAACTTAATAGTATTCTACTTTCAAGACATAGCAATAACATCTTTACATAATATATTCATTAACCTTCAATAAAATATATAATATTAAAATTTTTGAAGACCAACCCTTGATCCCAATTCAGGATCAGACTTTAATATGAGATTCAAATTTTAAAATTTAGCTTCAACCTGAGATTTAAATCTCAAATATTGAATCGAAGCCGAAAAAAATAATATTATTAAAAAGATATACTTTTAAAAAAAATTGACTTCGATTTATATCGAGTCCGATTTTTAGGAAAGTTCTAAGGAATTTTTCAATATATGACTACTTATTTTTTTAGAAAATATTTTACTTTTATACTTTTAACACACCCTAAAAGGAGAAATAAAAGAAGAAGAAATGTTTGTGATTTGTCGATGCTTATTTATTTACATATAAGAAAACGAATAATATGAATATCTATATTATACATTGGCCATTGGGCTATCCATATCAAATATGGGTCAATCATATATTTTTTTATTTTCACCATATTCAATATTAATTCATATTTAACTCGACTCACTCTTTTGCCATTTCTGATCCCATGCACTATGACACGCCAAAAGCAGAATATATACACAACATAACATGATATACATATGATATGCACAATGTATATCACTTCTATATCATATGATATCACGTTCAAAAATTACCTCAAGCTCCCTCAAATTCGAAATCTAGACTCTCATATTTACAAGAGAATGATATAAATGTGACATGTACATGCCTAAAATATTCGATATTAAAAAAAACATTCTGAAAGTAAAAATTATTGACTTGATGCATAGTTTATTTTAAAAGTTAATAAAGACCTTGCAAAATTTCAATTTCAAAGCAAATATCATATTTCACCATTAATAACAATAATTTATATTCGGTATGATCCACTCCGTGAGATTAAGACATAACCTCACATTTACATCAAAGATAAAACGATTGTTTCTGACATATTCTTGGCTCAAGATACAAACAACCTAGTAATAGAAGTACTAAAAATGAAGAAAACAACATATAATAAGTAAATAAAACAGATAGTAGCAAAACAACACGTGACAATATATAATAGAAATCAAAAAGCAAGAAAACAAGAACAATATTACAACTACTAAAATAAATAACAAGTACATACACTCCTACCTATTTAGCTGGCAAAAATCATAATTAAAAAAAAACATACTAAGAGCATTATTATTAGTACTCATATTAGTATGGAAACCGAAATTCAGAAAAGGTATTTGAATCTTCTTTCCAAAAATTATCACGAATTTGATTTCCCACCGAGCGTTCGACGAAATTACTAGAACCTTCACTACCTTTATTTGCTCCAACAATTCCTTCATTATAATTCACTATTTTTCCATGTTGATGATTATAAATATTTGATGATTTTGGTGGACTTCTACCAGTAAGTTGTTGAACAATTGCTCTAAATTCAGAAGGATTTTTGACATTTACTAAAAGAGGGCTTGATATATACTTTACCTTCATTGGCTCTTTATTTTTGTTGCTCATTTTATGTTATTTGAAGAATTGAAGTCTAAAATAATGTGTCATTTTATATAAAGAGGAAGAAGAAATTTCCATGAAATGTCAATTGTCACCATATTCAAAAGTTTTGGAATACTTTTGTTTTATTTATGACTATTAAGGGCTTGGGGAATAAGTTAGTTTAATTATTTAGAGATTAGTATTTTAGGATCGTTGTCTAGCTCTTAATACGTTTACGATTATTTTTCAATCAAGTATGAAATAAATTCATTTTAAAATTAATTAATCTCGGGATTAGTTATTCTTATCCTTCTTACCATACAAAACCCTAAATGTATTAAGTTTTTGATGGAAGGCATATATATTGTGATTTTATAACAAGATAAAAGTATTTTGTGATGTTGGATAACCAACGAAGATGCATTTTACAGGTCTAGGATCCAATTGCTCATGAGAGGTCTAGTTACATAAACATAACACACACTAGATCTTTAATCAGAGGTCTCGAATTTGAGCCTTGAAAATACCAAAACATTTAATATGGAAATGGACCTTGCTATGGGCAAATTCAATTTTAATCGAGTTCAGTATCGAAGTTAGGATTTATACAGTATATTGTTTCAAAAATTATATATATATTTCGAAAAAGTTATTTTGATGTAGATATAAAATATACTTTTTAACGAATAATATTTGAGTGATTATCTTTTGATAAATAATCTGATCGGATTCTAATGTGAATACAGAATACGAGGCCACTAATTTCTAATATGACATAAACAATGAATTTCTAGAATATGGCCGAATTTATTTTTTTGCATACGTATAAGTGGAGAAAATTATTCAGCCTTAGAAGTTAGAACTTTCTAATAGTGTTCCTATTTTCTTATATTTATACTATAAGATTTTAGTCATTATAATTTGAGCAATTAGTCAAAACTATGGACTATAAGATAAAATATTGTGTACATAAAACATAACTATATAAAATTGACACGAATAATTAAGTATGTAGTCTTGAACATAATTGGTTTTAGTTTTATATTGTTTTTTTGTTAAAGATTTGAAACTAACAAATAAAAAATTCACTTTTGTCAATTCAAATTATAAAAGATTATATTAATCATTATATTTTGAGATGAGAAATAATTAAAGGAGTCAACATATCCAATTTAATAAATATTACTAGTCTTCTACATAAAGATTGACCATTGTAGAGGAAAATTTAGTTAATTTTAATACAAACTTATCCATCCATACACACTCTTTCATTTCAAGTATAAAATTAAATAAGTAGATCTACATTTTATATGAAAAAACACGTGAAATATAATTGTTCTACATGACATGTTAAATATATGTTTATTTATTTAATTTTATACAAATATAAAGATCTATTTATACAGACTCAAAGTTAAAGTACATAAATATAAATGATGCTAAGTTAAAATATATATCTATATATTACATAATAATTTATTGTATTAAAAAATTGTATTGGATGAATAAGAAGGCAAAATTTTCTTGATTTTTTTCATTCATTCAAACATGTGTTCAATTTCTTGTCTCTTTCTCACCTTTTTTTAATTTTCTTGGAAATTTCTTTCCAAAATTATGTAATAATTAAAAAAAATGAAATACATAAATTTCAACTTGCTGATTATGTGAGGTTTATTTTTATTTTTATTCAAATTTGTAAAATATAAGATTAGATGGGACAAAAATAATTTTAATGTTAATAACATGAGACAGATAATTAAGTTTTTCTTAGAATATACTTTTTCATAACATAGAGATTGTTATGATTTAGGTAAATTGAAATATTTACTCCTGTTATGAGTGTTGTCTTTTAAATTTTTCCTTAATTGAACGTTTTCAAACATTTCACCCACTTTATTTATCACTAAGATTTAGAAAAATTAAAATAATCGCCAAAATTATTTACCATATTTATAGCATGACCAATTACATGGAGTAATAGTATTATCAAACGTAGAAACTTATCCATAATTACCTATCACATTTGTTAGGATATTTCACGAGATTAGTTATAATATATTTTACGTAAAATAGCTAATTTTATTATTTTAATATATTTTAATTAAACAAAAAAAATCATATTTCATTTTATGATTTTTATTTTTGTTTGTCTTTTTAACGACAAAAAATTGACATATTCGTCAAAAGCACAAGTTCAAACTTAACCAAATTGATTTTGATGGTCGCTAATTGACAGTAGTTATCACTTATGAGCTAGATCGATACGTTCACTCTTAATTATATATTCTTCGATTTGAAACTTTTGATTTCACCAAATTTCAATTTATATTTGTCAGATCAAAAATTATTTAAGTTCAATTAGTTAAATAAACGAGTGTTTTTAAGATTGTTAATAGTTTGAGGATGAAATTGATAATTCATAACGAATTTAGAAGTGTTTTAAATACTTCTCGAAAAATATCAACGAACGTAGATACGCGAATAAAAATAATTATACATATTATCTACGTGAAAAACGCATCATTTATTGAATTGATATAACACAAAAATGTAAATAATAAATCTTACTTAGGTGCGTTGTCTTTAGCTCATTTGCCAATGAAATGCAATATCAAAAGCCAATAGATCAAAATATATTGGGCCAAGGGCTACCACTTCCACAAAATTTATAAAAGTGACAACTAAATTCTTGCTTGGTGTTTACCCCGATTTAAAATATAGACATAATACGTAAATGTCTTTTTGCAACTCGACCTCATTTCACATTCATTTCATCGATTTTGATATGCATAAACAGACACTTAAACTCGTATAAAATTAATCAAGGAGATGCATGAGTCTTGCATGCGCAATGATAGCTTACACCCTAACTTCTCGAAATGCCTTGTAAAATTGTGTTGGATACGTTGTTGTTATACCTAAATACCGTCCTAAAATATCACCTATAGAATTTAAATAGTGGTTTTAAAAACGGCTACTTAAGCATATCGCGTTCTCCAAATTTTTGTTCTGAGTTTTCGCAACCAAACAGCTCAACAAAAAGAAGAAATAAAAAGACATGATTGAAAACCAAAATGACCTAACAAATTTACATGATATTTAGAAGGTGAAAAAGTTTCAAACATTTGAGATACTAAGCCCAAAAGATCAAAAAAGCATTAGATAACAAAATCTTTTAAGTTCAAAATCCTTAACTAACAATAAAAAAAGCCAATCTTAACATACATAAACTTAATTCCCATCTTCAGAAGATTTCAAGTAAAGATTCTCACCTCCATCACCACCATGACCACTCGAGCTTCCGCCCCGTCCTTGATCAGACATAGAACCTCCCATTTCCAGCTTGTTTCCACTGCCTAATCCTCTGCCAAAGTCAGGGAAACCAGTACTACCACTATGAGTGTTTTCGCTTTGTAGCATGTGAAGTCCACCGCTGCTTCCTCCACCAGAGCTGCTCATTCCGAGTTGCTGGCTATGATAGGCTGCTGCTTGTTGTTGTTGCAATGATGATAGCTGTTGTTGTTGGCCATAGAGCATTGAGGAAGAGGATCTTGTTGAAGCCATAAGCGATTGCGTTGTTAGTTGTTGAGCTTGTTGTTGTTGCAGGTAATGTGCCCCTCCCTGCATCATCCCACCAGAAGCTAACTGCAGGACATCAAACATCAAATTTACAACTACAAACTAGCTTATCAAACATGTTAAGCCTATTCAAGAATGACAAGAAACAACATGTGTTAATTAGCTTATGTATACTATAAGTCACCTAAACACTAACAACAATAACATATCTATCCAGTGTAATCCGACAAGAGGGGTCTTAGAAGGGTAGGATGCATGCATAACTTACCCCAACATTTGCAAGGTACAGAGGTGGTTTCTAGAAGAACCTCGGCTCAAATGGGAAGTATCTGACTTAGAATTGTAAGAAAAGAGACAACAAAGTAGCAGGATATAAAATAAATGCAACATCGGAGTAATACACATTGAAGCTATGTTGCTCACGCTCTTCAAAAATATCAAAGGGTGTGTGTCGGATACTCAAAAAAGTAAAGCATTTTTGAAGTATCCGACACACATGCAGCAACAATTTTTGGAGTGTCCGAGCAATATAACATCGTAGAAAAAGAGGTCACATAAACGTTACTACTGGTAATCGTCTATAAAAAGGTGTGATGAGTTACCAAGAAAACAAGATATGTTACCTACTACAATAAGTTATGAACATTGACAGATAGTAAGAATTTCTTTACGTTGTTAACGACTCAAAGTATACAAGTTAAATCCTTAACTACAAAAATGTAGATAATTGAAATGCCAAGATATGTTTTTTTTACCTGTGAATGCATATTAGGAGGCGGGGGCTGTGAATCAGCAATAGCTGCAAGGTACATAAGATTTCTCTGAAGTTTAGCTTGGGACCTGCCACAGCAAGAAGAGTTACCACAAGTGTTTACTTAATAAATAGCACAGTAATATACTCCCTCCGATCCATTTTAGCTATCACGTTTATCTTCTTATACGCTCCTTAAGAAAGAAAAATATTTACTTAAAAGACAATTTCACTAAGGCTCCGTATGGATATGATTCGATTGATTTCAAGTTGAAATTTAGGGCCAATTATTTATAGCAACCATAAATGAACCAGAGTGTAAAATCTTTTCCAGGCTACTACTTTATATTTTATGTTCAAGTTTCAAGAATGTTAACCATATTATAAAATGCAATTATATTAAATATTTTCCAGGCCACCATTCTATATTCTATGTTCAAGTTTCAAGAATGTCATCATAATGTTGAATATATAAAAACATAAGATACATTTCAAAATCAGGTGAAAATATCTAAAAACAAGAGTATCGAAGAAGTGAATTCCGAATGGATTAGCCTGAAAGATCAACTGAACTTACTCTGCACATTCACTTATTTTCCCAGAGTTCTGGCTCTCAACAATCTTCAGAATAAGTGATTTGTTCTCATCCAGGAACTGAAACAGAAAAAAACAAAAAAAACAGCTGTTACGCAAAACACAAAAGGCAGCTCGGTACACTTAGCTTCTGCTATGCACGGAGTCCAGGGAAAAGCGGTGCCACACAACGTCTATAGTACATAGTCTTACCGTACATCTCTACGAGAGGCTGTCTCAGTGTTGAGCAAAAATACAACTATATGACACTTAGGCCTCAGTAAATACTGTCCATGTCATAAGGATCTTTATGTATTACTATTATGTTTTACAACTGAAAACTAGGGTCATTGTTAAATATACTAGCAATACATAAAGATCTTAAGATATTTCCAAAGGGAAGATGAAGCCTTTTAGACTGAAGTTAACAAAGCCAAGAACCTAAAAACAACACCTTTCTTTTTGTATATGGCCACAATAAACCTTGAGTAAAAATATCCTTTAAGCAGGACTTCTTTCAACCAAGAATGCAACTTTTTTCTTTATACATGAACATAGACAATAAACTATAAACCTTGAGCAAAAATTTCCTTTTTGTATGTAACTTTTTGTGTTCCATGTACAAGGCAACATAAGTTTCAAGAAGAAATGGCAAGAACCTAAAAGCAACATCTTTCTTGTATGTATATGACAACAATAAACCTTGTGCAAAAACACCTTTTTTTAGCTGGACTTATTATCAACCAAGAATGCAACTTTTTTCTTTCTTTTTGTGTTTTCCTTACATGACCACAAAAAAACCATAACCAAAAACACCTTTTTCTTTAGTAGGACTACATCAACCCAAGAATGCAACTTTTTCTTTCTTGTGTTTCCTGTATATGAACACAACAAAACTAGAGCATAAAATACCCTTTTTCAAGCAGGACTTAACAACCAACAATACAACTTTTTTCTTTTTTTTTTCTGTTCCATGTATATAACCACAAGAAACCATGAATAAACACTCTTTTAGCAGGACTTTTATCAACCAAGAATACAATTTTTCTTCTTTCTTTTTCTGTTCCATGTATATGACCACAAGAAACCATGAACAAACACTCTATTAAGCAGGACTTTTATAAACCAAGAATACAACTTTTTTTCTTTCTTTTTCTGTTCCATATACATCACAACAAACAATTAACCTTGACCAAAAATACCCTTTCTTCAACAACACTTCATCAACCAAGAAAGCAACTTTTTTTCTTACTTTTTCTGTTCCATATATATCACAACAAACAATAAACCTTGACCAAAAATACCCTTTTTCAACAACACTTAACCAACCAAGAAAGCAACTTTATTCAACTAGAAGCCAAGAAAAAGCATAACAACAGCTAGTACAACACAGCATACATACACAAAGCACTCAGCCAGCCAACCAGCCACAGAGAGAGAGAGAGAGAAAAGCAGCTAAAAGAATCAAGAAAGAAAAAACAAGTAAAATAAAAAGAAGAAGAAGAAGATAACCTGTTGAATATGATCAGTAGTGACATTGTTTGGATAATAGGCTGCCATCATGGGCTGCATCTGCATCAGGTGCTGCTGCTGCATATCTCCCCCCTCACTCTTTTTATACCCCTCAACACACCCTACTCAAAGTTGTCTTGTTCCTTGCATAAATCAAGAAATGTAGTTAAAAGCTAAATAAAAACACCCCCCTTTTTTTAGTTTTCTTGATTTACCATATCACTTGAGTTTGAATAGTGACACAACAATACTAGTGGAAAAAAAATAAAATTGATGGGGACAAGAGACAGTAGTAGCAACAGCTAGCTAGGTAGGAGAAATAAAAAGCTGGCTTTGGTACTCACTGTAAGTAAGTAAAGTAAGAGAGAAAAAGAATCTAATACAAGCAAAACCATTACTATAAACCCTGATAGGGAAGTAAAGGATTTTACCTGCTTTGGGGTTTGAACCTTTTCTCTTATTTTAACCTTATCATCAACCTATTGGACAGAGATGATAAGTCTAGTATATCATCAAACAGTAAAAAATTCAAAAATTTTGCTATCATACTTCCATAATAGTGAGTCAAAAGTCACAATCTTTCATAAATGATAAAAAATTACATTTTTTATATAAATACAAAGTTATGTCAAGTGGCACTCTAAGCAAAAAGAATCAGATTAATGATACTCTTAGAGATTGTTTGATTCGAGGACAAATAACATCATCATATCTAATAGTATCAATTTATCAATATCATCATTATCGATATGTCATATTCAATATTAATTTTTATACGTAGATAATTTCTCTCTATGTGATAATTCGGTAACACATGGTATATTTTATTAACCATTAGGAAATTGAAGTTGTGAATGTTATTATAACTGTTGTTAAAAATTATGTTAATATATGTATGAATATAAAAAAAATGATGTATAAAATAGAGTCTAAGAGGTTCGAGGATAATATAAATTATCATGAAATTACTATTCCACCTCCATTTCGGGATACAACTAAACAGCTGCTTAAAGTACACTAATAATTCTCTCAAAATTAACTCTGGTTATTTATCACACTAAACGACCTCATAATTGTTTGATTTCGTAGACAAGTAATATCAGCATATCTAATATTAATACTATACTATTGTTAACATTACCATTATATCATATCCGACACTATTTTTAAATATTATTTTTAGACATACACAAAAACTATCCTTACTATAAGTTCATATTTTAATAGGATTCTGCAGTTTAAGAAGATATAATAATGTATCGAATAAACAATTGAGGCAGTAACAGAAATTCATGCAGGACATGTAGATTTACAGTTTTGGAATTCCAAACTTATTGGCATCCTTGATTTAATAATCAACATTGTTATTTTTGTCGAATTTTAATTTGATACGATATTTAAAAGTATAAAATAAATTAAATTAAATTTTGTGAATTAGACTAAAGACATGTAATATATATTTAATATATTATTTAATTTTATAGTTATAAACTTTTATAATAAAAAAAAAATCTTAAATTGTCACATGAGTATACTTGTATGTGAAATTAAAAGACTATAAATTGACAAATGTGTATAGTAAGAACATAATCAATTCTTCGTAAAATAAGATCGTTTGATCGTATTGTTTTAGCATTTAATTTTTAAAACGAATGCTTATCGTCGACTTAACTTAAAATTTCTTTAAAATTATTTAAAATTGACAAAATATTTAAGATTCATAGAAACCGCTCACGTGTGTGTCTGAATCAATGCTGACAGTTGCCTTCATTGAGTTAGGTTAGTCTGTTTTGCATGCTTTTCTCGAAGCTCATATTGAAGCTGATCAGTCAAAAAGTTGCATTCCGCTAATCTTACTTTGCTCGAGTGGCTTGATCCTCTGTCAAGGACATCTCTATTTCTGCTTTGCTTGCCCTTTCTAATAAAAAAATCCGATCATCACTTAAAATATTAATTAATATTTTTTTGCATAATATTTGACCGAACAAAACATAAATTAAAATGAAGAAATATATAATATTTCAAGCCTATTTAAATTGAAAATACTTTTTAATATTATTTAAATATCATAAAAAATTTAAAAATTATTTCAATTTAAAAACACTTAAAATAAATAGCTTTTAGGGTTGGACTTTTTTGGAGGGTTCAAATTGAATTGTCAGCTAAACTAAGCTATTGCCAGAAGCTTTATAAGTAGGTAGCTTACTAGGTGTATAGTATGATGTAATTTGAATCAATTCGTCATAATAATTGAGAAATAAAATAATTATATTTTTATGTAATTATTATTTTATTATTTTTATTTACATGAATCAATATTATTAAGTATTATTGTATTTATATTTTTGTTTTCCTATATTTTTTTTTTATTCAAATATTTAGAATCTATTCCGCGGTTAAATCTTTTCTATCATGCAATTTTATCGTTGCCTACCTATAAAAAAGAACTCAAATTTGCATTTTATTGTCTTCTTCAAATTTTAAGTATCGCAATAACTTAACACTAATTTAACATCATATATCAATTATCAAAATTCAGCACAATACTATTTTAATGTTATTATACCAACTTTTAAAATCTTTGAGTTAACTTTTATTATTGTAACTTTATGTTATATTATTTTATTAAAAATTTCATACTTTTCCTATGATTTGCATATATTTTATTCTTTTTCACAATTGCATCCTTACTATTAAATTTCATCTTTTAAATACAATTTTAAGTAAAATATAATTTGTGTATACTCTATTTTACTCTTTTGTTAGTCAGTATCAATGGAGTTGCTCAGTCACAAATAATTATTATGGTGGAATAGTGAGTATTCTTTCTTCCTTAACTAGAATTTTCGTATTTTAATCTCTTTGGATATAAAGTCAGTTTTGTTATAGAGTTTTTTATCCCCAGTGAGGAATTTTCTGGTGAAAATTCAAATTTAGTCGGACTCTAACTAGGCACTGAACATTGGATTGAAAATAAATTCTTAAATTGCTCAATGCACATAATATCTTTTTAATTTTCTCACACGATGTTTTGTATCAGTATTGAAACTCAACTATTTTGAAATCGCGTATCGTAGAACTCCTTTCGGAAGAAATTAAAAATACTCTATATAGCTTCTTTCATATTTATTCACGGCACCATATCGTTCGATATTCTTAAATAAAAATAGTTCACGTGAAGTATGATGATAAGAAATAAAATAAAAATTGTCTTATTATTACATGCACGTTTAACAAAGTAAAAGAACGTACAGACCTTGGGCTTTGGGCTTGGGTAGATCCGGTCCATTTATTATTTAAGCCCATCATGACGTCATCACTTTCACATATTCAAGAAATTCTTTTTTTTTTAAATTAAAAAAAAAACTTTTTCTTTCACGCATAATTATATTTTGTGTTAATCGATGCATTCATATTCTTATTAGTATTATTTTTTCATATAAAAAATTATGCATGTTGTCTTAAAATATTTTTTAAATTTTAGACTCACTAGTATGTTTTTTTGTTACTTGTATTTTGTCCATCATTTTATTGTTTATTGATTTTGTTAATGTTTTTAATTATGTTTAACAAGCAACTTAACATTACAAATATAACAATAAAAGTTACTTTTAAAAAAAGTCTTTCCTTTATAGAACAAGGTCAAATTATGTCTATAAAATGAAACGGAAAGAGTAATTTATGTATGGAGCTAGTATTTGTGCAATGTGCACAAGCATGTAAGTCAAGTCTCGTCTCATCTCATCTCGTAAGCTTAGTGAAATCGATAAGACAAGACTCATGTTTCCTCCTACTTATCCCGTTCCACTTCTATCTCGATTCCCTCTATCCTCTTAAGTCTGTTCCCCATTTCGTATCACAATTTACATCATTATACGTAGTAAACACAAAACATAATATAATGATAATGTTTGTAACAATATCTGAAAAAAGATAAATGCATTGGGTTAAGGAAACATGAGAATCATTCGTACTCTCAATACTAGACAAAATTAACCTATGGTTGTTATAAAAGAAAATGAATTAATTACTTGTACAAATTAAATTAGGCCCCCCTCACTATGTAACATACATATATTAGGGAAAAAAATGGACTATAGCTATTGTACTATCAATGTCATAAGAATATATCTATATATATAGTTGCTCCTTTTGTACCCTCAATTCTTATCCACATATACATGCATGTATCACTTTCATTTTTGAATTTATAACCTAGTTTAATTTCTCTCTCTACTACCCTAAAATCTCCAGCATATAAACCCTTGAGCTATAGTATTCCATCATTACAATAATTTGGATGTATATGAATGTATAGATCCAAGAATTTTCTTTTTATTTTCCACTCGATGTTCGGTACTCACATTAGAGTCTGACCAAAGTTGAATCGCGTCGAAAAATCCTAGTGGGGGTAAATCACTCTCTAACAAAGGAGACTCTGTACCAAAAGGGACTCAAACTCAGAACCTCTTGGTTAAGGATGAAGGAGTGCTTACCACTCACCACAATCCTTGTTTGGTCAACAAGAAGTTTTGCATGTATTCGCAGGGCTCATACTCGAGACCTATTTGAGTGCCGAAAGCACCTTAGCTTATATACATGACGTCAGATGTGATTCGATGCTATATCCTCGAAATTTTTTGCACTTTATGTTTAAATATAAAGGGGCGATGGATGTGGCATATATCGACACATGGCATGTATTTATATGTAAAAAATGTCTTTGATTTGTTTCAAACCACAAATTTTAGAATTATTTAAAATTTTGTATGTTCTCAATTAAAAACACTGGGTGTCGCATAAATTAATCAGAGGACAGAAGGTGTATATTGCTTAGAACTCCACATCCTTAGACTTAAGAAGTCGATAGACTAATATTATCGATCGCGCTATATATATTGTGAAATGATTTATAGTCCTACGGAAAGTAAAAAAGATTCCACCAACATTATTGCAAGGAAAAAAATATCATAAATGGTCAATTTGAGATATACATTAGTAGTATATATGCTGTCAAAACATGTGGAAGATGAACATATTGGAGATTGAGTGGTATTGAGTAAGTGTTGCCTTGAGCAAAAGGACCTTTATTTGGATTCTATGCAAACATCTTTCCTTTTCCTTTTTTTACCTGCTAGAGGGAAAGCTTAGTAGGGTCTATATATATTCCGCGAGTAAGGGTTGCTCAGGTGGTAAATATTATCTATCTCTAATTTTACGATATATATAAGCTTAAGTTACTAATGGTTATTTGATATACAGGATAAGATATAAAGTTAAACTCAAACTTAATCATGAATATTCCACATAATTTTCTCATCAAAGTTGGTATTAATTTAACTCATCCCTCAAATGGGATAAAATTAATCAAACAATTATAATTTTTGCGCTATAATCCCTAGATAATTTAGTTTACATACCAAACAAATTAATCTAAAAAACAAACATGGAAAAACTCCTATAGAAAGAAATAAAAAATAATATACTCCTTCTGTCCCATTTTTCTGTTTGATTCTCGAAAAATGAAAAGTGCTACATAAATTGAAACAGAGGGAATATTTTTTTAATGTATGGTCAACTTTCCTAGCTTCTTGCTCAAAGTTTTAGCAAATTGAACTTCAACACAATGTGTTAAAAAGAGTTTGAAAGACTATTCATAGAGTTCAAACTAATAAACATTCAAACTTCAATATAACTATGGATTAGAAATCCAAGTACCTTAGAGTAAAGCCCTAAATTTTCCTTGGAAGAAATAGAATAATAAAGTTCGAAAAAAAATATCATATTATAATTAGCGCTTCGATATTACCATTTAAATCGTAATGTTATGATTAGTTGGGCTGGATGATTTGTGGGCTTCTAAGTTCTTTCATAGGAGGCAAACTTGCACGGATAGCCCATTTTAGCCATAATTTAAGACATGGCCCATTTGTATAAAATTGGATCGTTTGCACTTTTGTCCATTTTGTGTTTGATCTTTATATTAGTTATCTTTTTCAGGTCATACGTTTATATTTTGCATCGTAAATTTAATTTTTAAAAGTAAAAACTGAAGATCTACATATTTGAAGGTCAAATTGTGCAATTAAATGTATAAATTATCGTAAGTTAAACTACTATAATTTAGAATTAATTCCGAAAAGTTGAAAATTCACTATATGTATATTAGAGTATTATGTATTGTTTTTATATACTATCCATATTATATATAGATACTATACGTAAAATTCATACATATTTAAATTATTTTCAAGTTTACCATATAGTATACATATTAAAGGGATTCCAAAAAAATGGAGGAATACATAAAGCAAAAGTTATTCAAAGTCCCAAAAAGATAGTTCGATGGTGGGATTTAATTCTAGTATCTCAATGAGAAGCTATATATTTATCAATGTATGTTTTTTCACGAGTGAGTTGATTCGATGAACATAAAATAGAAAAATCATATTTTGTAAAATGAATTTCTAACTAGTTCACGATAAGAAAAAATTTAAAAACTGATAAAACATCAACGATTACACTTTTGACCTAGTATATTTGAAGTAAAATATTTTTGTTTTTGAAAATTTCACCGTTAATTAGTCATAACAACAACTACAATAAAACAATAATAACAACACAAACTAATAACAACAACCACTATAATAAAAAAATTGAAGGGAAAATATTAAAGATGAAAGAATTAACATATATATATTAATAAATATATGAATACAATGTTTATGATAATATACATTAATTAACAACCAAAATTAGAAGTTATCTAGCTGTCCTCCACCAACATATACTCATATAACAAAGATTTCTTTGACCAAAAAAAAAATATTGAAAAAAATCCCTTAGAAGTTGCTAGGGAATTTACAATATTAAAAGTATATACTATATCCTAAAAAGAATTGATAAAAAAATATATTTTTTTTATCCTTGCTTTTGTGTATCATTATTTTCTGAACTTGCAATTCCAAATTGAACCATATTATTATTTGGATAAGCTGAAGAAGAAGCTCTATGAATATTATCAACTTGACTAGCAATTATTTTTTCTTCCTTAATATTCGCTAGCGCGCACCGCCCGTGCCTTTTACCACCGGGAATATTAGTGCACGGGCTCGCGCCTGAAGACGGAGATGGACCTCGAGGAAGTGATTGAATGATTAAATCCGTTGTTTGTTTCAACCATTCCTCTTCTCGTAATATTCGTAATCCTGATACTTCTCGATGAAAATCTGATGAAATGAGTAGTACCGATAGAAATAAAATCATGCATTTCTTGATGTGTGATGCCATTTTTTCTTTTCTTTCTTGATGAGTCTTTTTTTTTTTTTGTGAGTGAATAATATATTTGAGTTTGTTGAAAGAAGAAGAGTTATTTATATATACGTGCATGGGGTAATAAATTATAATATAAAGTATATTGTAGGGGAAAAGTTGGGAATTTGAGTAAATAAATTAATTAGCCGCGTTTTGAGAGTTTGACAAATAAAATGGAAACACGTAACAAGACGTTTCCATTTTTTTCTAACATGATGTGTTTGTTTATTATTCCCTCCTCGTGTCGGAGGTAACTGACGTTTGATCATAAATTTTAAAAATCATACGTGTAAAGCAGACGTTTAATTGTTATAAATTTTAAAAATTATTAAAAATATTTAATACTTGATTATGTTATATGATATGGTTTTCTTCAAATATTTTCAACTTCATATCATTCTATTTTTTTTAAAAGCTAATTAAAGGAAATGTGAATGCAACTTAGAAATCACCAAACAACTATTTTACTTGATCTATATAAAGGATCTTTTGGAGGAGGATTGTTTTCTGATAAATTCTGCTATGATATATATACTTAGAGGCAAATTCAGAATTTAAAATTTATAATTTTTTTACATCGATCGATAATAATTAGTATATTTGGGAGAAAAAAAAGACGGATGATGATAATTAGATAGGGCATCGCGTCCAACGGGGGCGATACGTTCACATAATTAATTGTATTATACTTGTTGGAGTATGTCATAGATAACAAGTTAAAGAATTGAACAAGTCTTATTAATTTTAATATATAGTATTTGGTTTATTGTGTTTGACAATTTTAGCTTGGCGGTCATACACTTCAATTGAATAAATCTGAATTAATTGTGGTTTTGTAGAATATTAGGTACATTGAAAAATTATTACTTATTTTTTAGTCAAGTAGCCACGATTGACAACATAATTTTATTGAAATTAAATTAATTTGTGCCTAATCTTTGAGTTATTGGTCAACTATAAAACCGGTCACATCGAGACTTGTGTAATTATATTTGATGTTTGATACTTTATCATATATATCGACATTATGCATAAGTTTTCTATTTTTTTCCGTCCGATAATATCACAGATTAAATCACAATATTTGCGAAAGCAATTACTAATTAAATATTTTTCATCAAGTAATTTTATAATAGTTACAAATAATGATTAAAATAATCAATATAATGAAGAAAATTAGTCTAGCTTCAATATTCACGATTGAAAATCGAAACTATTAGTGTTCCATGCTCCAATAGAAATATATCACATGAGGCAAAATTTCAATCTTTGACCATAATATATTACATAATATGTTAATGGCTTTAAACCTAAGAATTTTCACACACAAAAAAAAACAGTTTTTGATACTTATCTTTCGATCAATTAATTTATCAATATAATTGAAAATAGTATATATATTGTATGATATAAAATGTACGTACACTAGTACCAACTAAAATGACCAGTATAATTAAGAAAATTAGTCTAGCTTCAATATTCACGATTAAAAATTGAAATTATTAGTGTTCCGTGCTCCACGAGGGAAGAAAGTAGATACATTCATGGAAATACACCGGAAATATAACATGAGGCAAAGTTTCAATATTTGACTATTGTATATGACAAGAATTTCTTTTTTTCCTAAAATCATGTGTATATTTATATTTGACTATGATCAAATTCAAATTTAAGCGAAAAAAAAATACATATTTAGGAAGGGGGGGAGTGAGTATGATTAAATTCAAATTTACGCAGGAAAATTCCATATTTAACGGGGGAGGAGGGGGGGGGGAATGGAATGCTCTGTAACAAAATCGATTCGAACTCGAGACTCTGAATAAGAATAAAAGTATACTTCCCGCTCTAACACATCCGTGGTTGGTGACAAAAATATTCAAAGTCAAACTAAATATTTGATAAGAAATAGTCTCTATCATAAATATAATATAATTCTTGCCTAACAAATTTTTCTCTTACTTATAATATTATATTATTTATATAATTTGTATCCAAATCAAACGATTTTAAGTTTTCAAATGCTTTGACAGAAGGAATCCAAAAAAAGAATCAAAGGGTCGTGTAGTACGCTGAATGACATAAAAATAAATAAATTATGAAATTATTTTATCCTTCTTTTAACATCAACTGATCATCTTATTATTTTATTTTAATATAAATAATGAAATAAAATAATCTCGAGATAAATTGATACCTTATATATCAAATATGAAATGAAACTAATTTTAAATTTTATTTTAAAATTATTATCTTTATCCCATATTCCAACAAATCAAAATCATTAGTAGAGGTCAAATAGATATATGAAAATGGTTTGGAGTATTTGAAGTCAAAACACTAAAGAAGTCAAGAACATGACACACATAATAACTTTTTGATTTTCTTATTCAAGTTGTTAACCTAAAAAGGTATATTCACACAGTTGATTTAAATTGAGACAAGTAAGTCGATTTTGGTTATTTTATCTTTTTTTGTAATTCGTTTTAAAAGAGGTATATATTTTTTTCTATATTATTTTTTAATTTTAATTTTTTATGTGATGAATTTATGATTACAAAATTAAAGAATATTTTAATATATTTTATGTATCTTTGATTTAAGACTATAAAATTTAAATTTTTGAACTTAATTAATTTTCATGTTAAGTCGAAAATCAGATGAATAAATTAATTGGAAGGTAGAGAGTACTAAAAAATCAACTTGAACCAAAACTTTTTGTAGTCAATGACCATGTATCACCTCATTTGGTTGCTGTTTACTTTGGACTTATTATTTGGTTTAAGTTTTTATATTTAAATCTTTTTATTCTTTGACGGTATACATAATTAGGTTATAAATGAGGTAAATCAATAACAAAAATTTATTACAAATTTAATTAGGGGGTAATGTAACTTAAGTCTCATTTTATTGTGATAATTGATTGTTGTGTTAGTGACATTAGTGATGTCGTTTCTCGCCTTTTAAAATATCAATTTGAAAATAAGCTTGCTTGACCTAATAGCGATTTTAAATGAAAATTTGAAAACTAAAGTTTCGAATATTTTTATTTATATTGTTTTGATAATTACGAGTTATGGTTCGTTTTTCAACATATTTTAGTTCAAATAAAATTTGGACGAGTAATTTACTAACTTGATCATTTTGATCACCCATTTAACACTCCTAACGTGATATTCCACCTTTTAAGATGATATACATTTTTGGGAAACTTACATAAATATACTATAATAAAAAAATATTTACCATTTATAGCAATAATATTTTTACCTCACTTGATCACTTTTAATTCATTTATAATACAAGTTTAATACATATTACAAAGAACAATTTATTATTCACATATAATACAAATTTTAATGATGAATAATATATTTATCACACATTTTAATACACTTATAATACAATGTGACAATTTTTTTACCAAACAAACATAATATATTTCAAAAAACAATTATAATTCATATATATTGCATACATAATTCACTTTTAATACATATTACAAATTTAACAAAGCATTGGTATAAATGGTAATAAACAAAAAGTATCGCTAAAATCAGTAATTATTTTTTAAAATGTATTAATTTATGTAATTTTTCCTACATTTTTCCATGACATTGCAAAGAAGGAGAAAAACAAACTGGTTGAATTTTAAATAATTGTACTAAAATGGGCTATATTTTAAATAGTGCTATCGCAAGCAATTATTTGTTGTTATTCCTATATTTGTAAAGTTACGAAGCCCAAATAGTAAAACGAGGCTTACATTTCATATACGGCTCAATAAATTGAATAAGCCCTTTCCTCCGTCCCTCGGCCCAAAGGATTCTCTATCTATGAAATAATTTTTTTGTCCGATCGAAAATAATCAATGGCGGTCACATCGGTACGATTGAATATGTATTAGAAAGGTCGATCTTTCCCGTATATCACCACAAAAAAATTGAGTTGAACTTCTAGATAGTCCGGTTCTGTAGGATAATATTGTGATAATGTAGACCTAAGTAATTATATTGGATCCTTGAGAACCATCACAAGAACGATCGACCTATATATATATTTAAAGTAAGATGTTGTATTGTGAGTGTAATTGATGATAAAAAAAATCGTATTCTTGAGTTTAGACCCATAATCATCCTTGTTTCTTTACGGGAAATTGATGTACTTTTGGTCTACCCTCAAACTCCGGTCATTATTTAACATCAAGAGGTTCATCATATCATATATCACATACAATAGTGCAAAATTTTCTTTCCTCAATTATATACAATGCAATTGATATAGTCCAAAAAATAAAAGTAAATTCTTGATGTAGCTACAAAAACGACTTAATTGAAACAACAAAAACACCATGCTCCTCACCTTCTTTCACGTGCAATTATTATTTCTACTAAATATAAAAAAAGACGAGTAAATACTTCATGCATTAAATATGAAATAAACCAGGTTAAAAAATAATCAAACTATTGGAGGAAGATAAAAAATAAACCAATATCAAACAAATAATTATTAGTGCTTCCTAAAAAGAAAAGGAATAAAATTTGAGTATTAGTGTCTATATTATTAAAAATAATTATCCCAAATTATTTCTCAATTTATTAAATTATTTTTTACAATTAATATCTTTTAAAATATAAATTATTTTTATAAAATTTCAAAATTTTAAAGGATAATTAGTAAATTAGCCTTTTCAAATTAGGGGAAATAGATGCTACACGGACGGTGGAGTCCCCAATATTCTCGGAAGTAGAGCCATCGTCTCCGGCGAAATCAAGCATTTAAGGTACCGGAAACCTAAACTCCTTCTTTTTCCGATGATATTTTGTGAAATTAGTTGAATTTACTAAACTGCGTTTGTAACCTTTTTGCCTCTATACCAATTTCGATTTTTTTTTCCTTAAAGAATGATGAACTGTGTCAAAGTAAGCTCCTTTATACATGCTATTCGTTTCTATAAAAGATTTTGTCACTTTGAGTCCAAATCCCATCTGGGTTTTGGTTCTTTAGACTCACCAATTAGAGCTAGTGTTGGAATTTTCTGGGATTTGGATAACAAACCACCTAAGTCATTTCCACCATTTGATGCTGCCACTAAGCTCAAAAAGGCAGCTGGACAATTTGGGGTTGTGAGATTTACAGTAGCTTATGCTAATCGACACGCCTTTAGTTATGTTCCTCCTTTAGTTAGGCAGCAAAGAAAAGAGCGGAAAACATTGAATTTGTTGGAGAAAAGTGGGGTTGTTAAGGTTGAGGATCCTTATATATGTAGAGTGTGTGGGAGGAGATTTTATACTAATGAGAAGCTTGTGAATCATTTTAAGCAAATTCACGAACGTGAGCAGACGAAAAGGTTGAATCAGATTGAGTCTGCTAGAGGGAAAATGAGGGTGAAGTTGGTAGCTAAGTATGCGATGAAGATGGATAAGTATAAGGGTGCTGTTAGGGATGTTTTGACCCCGAAAGTTGGGTATGGTTTGGCGGATGATTTGAAACGGGCAGGTTTTTGGGTTAGGACTGTGTCGGATAAGCCACAGGCTGCTGATATCGCATTGAGGAATCATTTGGTTGATGTAATGGATAAGAGGATGGTGGATTATGTGGTTCTTGTGTCTGATGATTCTGATTTTGTGGAAGTGTTGAAGGAGGCACGGTTGAGGTGTTTGAAGACGGTGGTTGTTGGTGATAGTAATGATGGTGCTCTTAAGAGGACAGCGGATGCTGCTTTCTCGTGGCAAGAGATTATGATGGGAAAGGCCAAGAAAGAAGCTGTCTCTGTTGTTGGACGGTGGAAGGACCGAGATGTTTTGAAAAGATTGGAGTGGACATATGATCCTGAAGTAGAGAAAAAGTTGTATTACTCTGAAGTTGAGAGTGATGATTCTGATGGAATCTTTTCTGGGGAAGATAAAGAGGATGTTGATGCTTCCATCTCGAAGGAAGATGCTCATGCGTGGTGGAAGCTGGACTCTCGTTCAGGTACTTTTGAATCTTTGTTACTTCATGATGCACAGTTAATTCTCTGACAATGAAGTTCTCCACTTTGGACTTCTGAGCAATCATTTTTACGCTGTACTATATTCAGGACATGATTGATGCAGCAACTGATTATTGTCTCAGCTTCATTCTTATAAGAAGGAGATATGAACTGGTGATTCCACCATCCTCAGAATGCTTTCCTAACGTTGAGGTTTACAATGCGGAAAGTTGTTAGCTCAGAATTCTCAGATCAAAATGAGTGCAAAGGAATTGATGCAGATTGAGTCCCAGCAGCCACGCAACATACTAAATGAAAAAAGAGAAAATTAACCTTGTGCCGTAATAGCTTCCAGAACTTTCATGAATTAGGTCCGACGAGTAAGAATCTGGAAACTTACTGTAATGTCTATGTCTTCTTATCTTAGTACTTCTCAGCTTTCGAATCTTTGGCTAAAACTCTTATGTAAGAGTAAAATATTATAACAGACAAAGAAGTATAATTGCTGGCTCAGATTTCAAAAGTGAGAATGCTGTCATTTAAGTAATGTTCTGAACGTGAAAACATGACATTGACCTGGTATTGCTGATAAATTTATCTAGTTACTGTTGTCTGATGTAGGATCCTGGTTGTTCACTAGTATTACCAGTAGTGCTTCATTGATGGTTCAAAGTAGAAGATATGATGCAGCATTAGGATTCATAACTGTTAATTCTTTTTAGTTGAATTAAGTGATCATTGCCAACTTACATATTCTTCATTTAGAAGAATGTTGTTCTGAACTCAGATGTCAGAAGTAGCTCAAGTCCTTCCTAAGTTGTAGATAAAAGCCTCAGTCTTTCCAATTTTTGACTTCGATACAAGGAAAAAAGAATGCAAGAAATGGATTACTTGAACCTGACATTAGAACGTGAGGTAATTTTCATCAGTGTTAATAACTTCAACACTTTTAACTGCATATGTGATGATGGAATAACTCTTGAGAACCTTCTCGGATAGGTGTTCCATAAATTTCTTGAAATTGGTAAGCATTCAAAACAGACAGTATTGCATTTGCTTTTTGTATGGTTTCTGCTTGTAACAGCCATGGACTTTTTAGCGTATAATGGATATTTATATCTTGAGAAGTATGCGACTGAATATAACAAGGATACTGCTGGTCACGACATGTAATACTGTGAAGCTGGTGCATTAGTTTCTCTTAAGAGTAGTTCCACTACCCAAAGTTAAGAATCCAATAGACAGTGCCTATGCCTTGCGGTTTGCTGGTGTTCTTCATCATTCAGTATGCAATTGAACAAACTAAACTAAGTGAACAGGCTTCTCACACAGTAGTCATTTCTTTGTTATGGTGTGTGCCTTTAGCGAGTTATGTATTTCTCATTTATTTCCTACAATGGTTTCGTAAAGAATCTGCACACCTAATTTGTTGTCCATATCCCTTGTCACAGATTTTGAATCACGAGTAAGGCGGAACAGAGAACTGAAAAGCTTGTCGTACATCAAACAAGGAAAGTTGCAGCTCTAGTAAGGAACGAGGTCGGGGTACAACAATACACAACGATGTTCAAGCAGTAAAGGACATTTGGTAAATTCAATTGAAGAGCACCAACAACAGCCATGAGTAGAAGCCTCAATTCAAGCAGAAGTATGTCCTTTTACTGTATTATATTCGACCACGCTTGCAATAAATGAACAACAAAGCAAGTACAGATATATTATGATACTTCAGCTGAGGTCTCTCTACCTTTACAAGATAAAAGGTAGGGGCGACGTTACGTACACACGTGACACCACCATCCCCAGACCTTACTTGTGGGATTATACTCGATATCTTGTTGATTTGAGCAACCAACAGTCCTGTACTTTTAAGCTGCTATCCCTTTTCTCAGCTGATTTAGAGGCTGTGTTTGAGACAAACATCATTTATCATTTTCATTAGTTATTTCATTGAAAATATTTTTCTTTTAATATATCACTGAGTTTAGCAAAGTTGTATAATAATTAATAGCAAGTACTTGGTAAAGCTCTTGGGTTTAGTTTTCTGTAGTTCTAGTTTCTTATGTTACATGTGCACAGTTTTATCCTCTTTTCAAAATTGTATAGTATAACTTTTTTTTGCGGGCAGATGCAGATTCATAATTTGAAGTTACGAGTTCCTAAAAGCGGGTTCAACTTAATGTACAATAATATTAACATGTACAGAGTTTATATAGGTATCAGGTCGACAGAGTTACCTGATACGTCTTGTTGCTGGTGAAAGATGATACTAGTGTATGTTAATTATTTTAAACACCACAGTTATCAAACAAAAAATAATACGTTATTGAGTTCTTCATAGACAAATATTTAAGGATATTTAGTGAATCTTCTAATACATACATAATCATTATAAAAATATTTATACATAGATTAAATACTTTTATTCATATTTTGGACCATATAACAATGGTCAATTTTCTTTTAGCAAGTAGATTATACTAGTTAATAGTTATACTATTATTTTTTTAAAAAATATAATAAGTAAAAGAATGGTCAAAGTGGGAGTACTATACTAGTTAGGAGTTAGTAATTAATTAATTAATATCCAAATATAAGCTTAAATCATTCGAAAAAATATTTAATATTTAGTTGGTGTGTGAAAATTTCTGGTGTAGGTTGTACTGTATAAACTATAGTTATGTCTGGTCCTTGTTAACCTACCACAATTTTAAAGTTCTGCGTCCATCATAAATTATTCATCGTAATTTTTAAAAATATTTATTTCAAAATTATTTTTTGTATCTTATATTAGAAACTCTATCGTATCAATTTATAAAATCATGATAAAATTAATTATATCTTTTCATTTTTATCTTTATAATTTATTCTTTTTGAAAGTGTAAAAAGGACTCCAAAAAAGTTTTTCAAGGGTAAATTAATAAAATTATTTTTTTATTTATAACTAATTGGAAAATTAACATTAGCTTAGGGGAAAAATGACCTTTATTTTTCTTCTAAAATATTAAATATTTTCAAACAAATTGAATTAATTAAATATATAATTAATTTAATTCGTAGTGATCCTTGATTTACCCGTGAGCATCATTATGTTTTATGGAGAGGGCACATGTGGTCCTTTTTTTTTAACAAAAAATGTTTTAATTTTTTTTATAGTGTAATTAAAGTAAATTTTCATTGTTTTTTAAGTGCATATTTAGCATTTATTATAACTCTTTATTATATGGTTGTGACATAAAAATAATTTGTCTTTTCTTCTTAATGAGAAGGAAAAATAGGTTGGGGTTGTTGGAGATATGTGAAGATATATTATTTTTTACCTTTTTATATTTTACTCCCTCTTTGTAAATTATATTATCTAAGCGAAAAATCACGCTAATTTATATAATTAATAATAATACATTACGGAATTGATTTGTGAGTATTTTATAATGAAAGATATATCAATTTTAAATGACAAAGTTAAGACGTATATAAAATCATTTTCAATATATATATAATATAGTTTATTAAATTATTTTTTATTTTTATATCAATTCTAAATAACAGATTTAATTTTTAGACGAAGGAAGTATTGTATTGAATAATTAATTAAAGGGAGATATAATTTAAAAGAATCAAGTCTACTTAATTAATGTGCTAAACTCGTACAATGCAAGTGATTTAATTAGTTGAAATTGATCTCCATGAATATATTGGTTTCAATATAACGCCATTAATTTTTCCAAATGGTATATTTTTTTTTTCCGCGATCAGAATTTGAAATTTATGCGTTTTTATTAGAATCTCGACTTAATTCATACAAGGCAATTATTCATTACTATTCAGCAAATTTCTCAATATATACAAGATCTGAACAATAATTATTGGATTCCCATAAACTAGTAATTAAAATTCTAGATCTGCCCCTATTTTTCTCTGGTCCTTTTTGATTTTGTCTTTATTATTTTGATTAATGTTTGAAAACTTAGTTAAATTTCTAATTTCTAATTATCATGACATCTCTATTTATCCTTTTTTTAGCGAGTATTATTACGTGAACTTAATTTTGAATAACTTCTTAAATAATAGAATAATAATATAACATATATTAAAAAAGTGAATACCCTTTCTCAAGAGATAAAGCAATCGTTACTCAACAGTTCAAAGCTGATCGATGCACTCGCTTCCCATTCCAATAATTAATATTACTAGGAACTAAATTGAGACAATATTAATAAGATCAATTTTTTTTCTTTTAACAAATAATAAATACATGACAAAAATAAGCAAATAAGTAGATATAAAGGTGTCTTGTTTAATGACAAAAATAAAAATTAGAACGGTGATTAATTTCTTCCACTAATATTGACAGGAATTAATGATTTGCTTTTTATATTTTGTTGAATTAATTTATAATGATCATGACATCTCCATTTATCCTTAGTATCTCTAGAATAAGGATAATAAATTAATTTCTTAATTACTCGAAAGTGACATTATTAAAAAAAAACATAACCTAATATTATTATTATTTCCAAACAAAAAAAAAAGATATTTATAACAATACATTCAATTGAGAGCTCTTTAATTAATACGATGAGTATATAGTTAAACAAATAAAATTTAAAATACAACTCAATTACAATGATCAAAATAATCTATTCGATAATTAATTTCATCAAAAATCGAAATAAGAAATCTATCACCCCATGATCACACAAAAAATAAATGCATAAATTATTGTCAAAATTATAATATCCACAACAATAAAAAGTATAGAAAACTTTTTAATTTGTAAAGTAGGATAGACTTGAGGATCTTTCACATTCAAATTGTCTTGAATAATGGTGTACACGAAGACTGGTATAGTCCTTCTAAATCGAGTTCGTTTGAATTCAGTATTTTGATACTATACAAATAAATTTATATGCTAAAATTTCACTAAAATTAAAAAAATAATAAATATAAGTCCATAATTTAAAAATATAATACGCTAAAAAATAAAAACACCTAAAATTTAAGTTCTTAATTCGCCTCGGGTATATATACATCACTTTCCTATGTCAAGCATGTGACTAAAATCAATGTTAGAAGCTTTTATATCATGTCCTAAGTCAATTCTTTTCCTAATATTAAAATCCGATTAAATTTAAATTTGTATTAAAAAATCTCACATTGAAATATATATACACTCCTTAATAGAGACAACTTCTTACTTAAAAGGACTCGAACCCAATAGCTTTGATCAAGAAAGAAAAAGTACTTATCATTTTATCATCATCTTGATCATTCGCTCTAAAGTTTATACTGAATCGTATATTATAAGGACTAAAGACTCAAATAAATAATTATAAAAAAGACTTATACTAAAAGTTTTTTTTTTTTTTGGATGGGGGTTAGGGGTGAGTGTTTCAAGTATAGTCTATTAATGTAGTAGTCAAAGTAGCTACAACCCTCTATTTGACTATGGAGTTAAACCCTAATTTGTTTAAATAATTTGTACAACAACACAATTACACTATTTGATTTACTTTCTATTTTTATGTAAAGTTTAATAAGTTGTAGTTGATATATTCGTTGGCAATATTTATTTTGATCACATGGATGTTATTTTTTCCACTAGGCCTTTAAGTACATTTGAACTACCCTCCCCTCCCCCCCTACATTAATAAAAAGCATATAGCTATATTTTATTGTTGCTAAAATGTCTTCAAACAACATAATCAATGACCTATTATTTTTGTTGTTAGGTATTTTTTTCAAAAATATTAGTTGTTTTGACAAGCTGTATTTATTTTAATATACTTAAGTTTCCTAAAATAAATGTTATTTATTCTTTAGTTCAAAATTACATAGAGATTCGTTGAATTTAATTCAAAGATACTTGTAATATAGTGTGAATTCAGTTATTTACATTGCACCATATTTGTGTGATTTTTTTCAAAAGTTTCATATTATACACGTAACAAGTCCTAATTGTATTTGATACGAAAGAAAATATTTTTTTTTTCGCTACTAATGAAGCGTGTACCTAGTAGGTCGCAAATCAGCCGCATGCCATCACTCCATCTTCATATATACTTACAAATTATTGACTCAAATATCAGTTGTTCGATTAAAATAATACAATTCACTTATTGAAATAAATCTGCACAAGACCTCGTAACATTAAGAATATCATCAATTACATTTTATATATAGCTTTTTTTTTCTTTTCAGATATCAATATAAATTGAAATCTTAAATATTTTTCTTAAGAAGTGTGTACGAATCAATACTAATATATGAATATATATAGTATGGAGTTATATAAAATGTGAAAGGTTTTTGTTAGGCTTGAAAAAAGAATATTTTTTTTGTCTTATGATTAGAAATAAATAAATACAATACAATACTATACTCAGAGAGACTTCAACTGTCCAAATTAAATACCTCAAACTACCACTATACTCTTTGCTCTTTCATTTTAAGTTAATTTGTGGTCCAATTTTTTTATTTTTTATTTTTCATTTCCAACTGTGTGCCAACTTGGTCCATTTAATTCACCTCTCAAAAAGTTATAACTCTCTTAACATTTTATTTTATTATATATATACATGTGTAGTTGCTTTACTAGCAAATGCACAATACAAACCAATTTATAATATTTTTGTAACAACACTTTCTTTTTTTTTTTTTTTGCCAAAATGGCCACACCTACTATTATTTTGAGCATTTTGTTGATTTTTGGAGTGGCTATTTGTCAAAGTGAAGCTAGGGCATTTTTTGTGTTTGGTGATTCACTTGTTGATAGTGGAAATAATAATTATTTGGCTACTACTGCAAGGGCTGATTCACCACCTTATGGTATTGATTATCCAACACGTAGAGCAACTGGTCGTTTCTCTAATGGCTACAACATTCCTGACATTATCAGTTGAGTCCATACATCTCTTTTTTTAGTATGACATTTTCGTATGACTTATAGGTCACGAGGTTACTGATGTTTGCATCAGGACAGTATAAGGTGATTAAGTCACGTTTTTATCATAAAATAGTGATGGTTTTTTTTTAGATTCTGTGTAAATGTGAGATGTATGGTATGTACATTATACCAGATTCATATGAACCTAATATTTTCGATGCAGAATGTGTAGTTATGAAAATAATAAATATGAATCTTTAAGTTAATGCTAAGAACACATAGAAAGTTTAAATCTCGGATACGCCTTTGATATTTGGAGAATTGTGGAGATATTGTAAAGTTTGTCTCTGTAAGTCACGAGTTCAAGCTGTGAAGTCGGATACTGATGCTTGTGCTAGGATAGATGACCTACATTACGTCCTCTTAGGGTGCAACCCTTTTTTTGAACACTAAATAAACGCGAAATATTTTGTGTATTAAACTGTTTTTTATACTGATATCTAATTATGTGTGTTTTTGCCTCTTTTATGAAAGGTACTTACTTATGAACACTAAAATTATAATGTTAACTTATTATAGATGATAACCTGTCTTATTTTTTAGATTACGTGCTTTACTTTAATTTTTAAGACAATTACCTATAATTTTCTTTTATAAGTTTAACTTTTATATACATCGATAAATAATAAAAATCTTTTTATTATAAGATAATTTAAAAATACTAGAACTACTCGTTCACAAAAATTAAGTCTAAAATTAACATAGAAATAAGACAAGTTACATGTTATAATCAATTATTTTCACTAGAAATATACACAAGGTAAATCCTTCTTCAAGGTTTACCTAGTACTAGTATAATTTTTTCTCTATACACTGTCTATATATATAAGTTAAACTCATGATCGATACGATTGATCAACTTCAATTACTTTACTTTTTTTTTTCAGGTCAACAAATTGGTTCATCAGAATCACCACTACCTTACTTAGATCCAGCTCTTACTGGACAAAGACTTCTTGTTGGTGCTAACTTTGCATCTGCTGGAATTGGAATACTAAATGACACTGGAATCCAATTTGTACATACAAAAACTTTAGTCTAAATTCAAATTATTTCAAACATTTTAATAATTAATTTTTTTGTTTAATGATAATATGCAGATTAATATTATTCGAATGCCACAACAATTGGCTTATTTTAGACAATATCAAAGTAGAGTAAGTGGCCTTATTGGTGAAGCAAATACTCAAAGACTTGTAAATCAAGCTCTTGTTCTTATGACCCTTGGAGGCAATGATTTTGTCAACAACTATTATCTTGTGCCCAATTCTGCGCGATCACGCCAATTTTCTATTCAAGATTATGTCCCTTATTTGATAACAGAATATCGTAAAATCTTGATGGTATGTATTGAGTTTACACGATCTGTTAGGGATAATTTCAGAGATTTCCCCCTTCTGGCATAACATTCATTCAATACAAACATTTATAACAAATTTAAGTTTTTCACCAAACATAATTGGTTGTCAATTGCTGGCTGTTTTTAATTAAAGGTGACAAAGATTCAGAAAAACATTGAATGCACATTGAAGTTATGTTACTTTTTGTATAGGTAGATAATAATACAGAAGTTTTATTATTATTATTACAGAAGTTAATATACCTTTTTATGATTTGTTGCAGAATGTGTATAATCTTGGAGCTCGTCGTGTAATTGTAACTGGAACTGGACCGTTAGGTTGTGTTCCAGCAGAACTAGCTCAACGTAGCAGGAACGGGGAATGTTCACCCGAGTTGCAACGAGCTGCAGGCCTGTTTAACCCACAGCTTACGCAAATGTTGCAGGGGTTAAACAGTGAACTAGGCAGCAATGTTTTTATTGCTGCAAATACACAACAAATGCATACGAATTTCATTAATAATCCACAAGCATATGGTAAACATCTTTTAATTTCATAAAATCAATATAATGCTTTAAATTTACATTCCCTGTTCATGTTCATGTTCAGTGGCAGAGCCAGGATTTTTACTAGACAGAGTCAGGATCTTCATTATCCTGGCTCTGGGCTCTAGCTCTGGCTCTGGCCTGTGGTTGATTAGTGTTATTAATTGACAATTGATTCCATTTTCTTGTGACAGGATTTATAACATCAAAGGTAGCATGTTGTGGACAAGGACCATATAACGGTCTTGGTCTATGTACACCGCTCTCTAATTTGTGCCCGAATAGAGATGTTTACGCGTTTTGGGATCCATTCCATCCATCTGAGAGGGCAAATAAGATCATTGTGCAGCAAATCATGTCTGGTACGACGGAGTTTATGAATCCAATGAATCTCAGTACAATTCTGGCTATGGATTCACAGGCATAAGATATATAAAGATATCTGGAATCTGGTTCACTTGTACCTTTTGTTGCTAATTTTTGGCTATAAATAAGATGTATGCAACACTTCATGTTGTGCTACTTTTGAATTTACGAAAAGTTTGGTTGTGTGCTATGTTTTTATTTATTCACATAATTCAGTAATCTAATTTGTAGGGTGGAGTGTGATATTGTTGGAAGATGTAAACCAAAGTGTTTTTATTAATTTATATAGTAATATATATGAAGTGAAACAGTTTCATGGCATGTAATTTTTTGGTACTTTCATTTGATCAAATTTGGTGAATGTATGTTAGTATATGTTACAATAATTCAATGAAAAAGGGTAAAAAAAATGTCCCATTTTGAATGGAATTCCTCAAATCGAATAAAAATATTTGTTATCCCTAAATAATGCATTCCTTTTTTTTAATTTAATTCGACCTGACCCTCTAAATTAAATAACCTGAATCAAAATAAACCCAAAATTATAAACATGTATTATAACTAGGGTCATACTTGGGCAAATAAAAAGACATTTTTATCCTTTTCCTTGGTGTTGTAGTTATGGCCAACTACTAATAGTATAACTTTCTTCGTTTTTAGACGTTTGAGAAATCAAGGATCTATTTCGTAGAGACGGAATCAGGATTTAAATTTCTTTTAATGTTACTGAATTTTAAATTAATAATTTCTATATATAAAAAATAAATTTAATATTTTGATTATCATATAATCATAATCACAAACTTACCAAGAATTTTGAAAATTATATTTTCAAAACCTTCTATGTGACGATAAATTTATATAATTAGATCCATCAAGATTCTCCTTTAGCCAATGCACGCCTAGTACTAAGATAATTTTGTTTAATATCTTCACTTTTTTCACAAGAAATTTTCATGTTTTATTAGTATGGGCCTCACGTGATAATCTTTTTTCCAACCAAAAAGTTAAGATACCCTAAGATTTGATCAATTTATATAAATATCCGGTTTAAATTCCGATCGAGAAAAAAATATTAGGTGATTTCTTTTTATCTGTCTTAGTTTTGATGGATAGAGTTATCTCATACATGTTGCTAGTGAAAGGTGAACTATAAAATTAGTCAAGATGTGCATAAGTTGGCTCGAACATCACGACCCCCACTATATCTTTTTTTTTTATGAGAAGGGAAACCCGCAACAGCTATCTTTCGGGTGCACAGGGTAAAATACCCGCTCCTATGCAATATCTTTCAAACTACATAGGAGAGGTATTCCGCATCAAGCAAGCCCGGTTCGACGAGCTCGACCTAGAAGACAAACCCTTTGCTTTCGCTGATAAGAGATTCCGAACTTAAAACCTCAATATGAAAGTCCTATGCTAAAACCACTAGGTCATCCCGAGGGTTCCCCTCCCCACTATATCTATATATAACAATGTCTCTTAACTCTCTTCCCACCTTGAACTAAAAGCTTTCTAAATACATGTTTAGCTGAAATCAATTAAGAAATGGAGAGGAAATATTTTGGATTTTTCTTTGTGGTTCTCTTGATTTTTGCCTCACGTAAGTCTCCCTTTATGATGAGTAGCCTTTTTATTTATTTTGTCCTAAAACTACTTATTCATCAATTAAGCACTTACAATCAGTTGGGATCGAATATATGAATTATTAACCGTCTATTCAGGACGTTAATAGTCATCATACTTGATTTATTCTAATACTAACCATCACAATTTTTGTCGTTAAACAATAAAAGTTCGTCACTAGTCTTATTTAACAACATATTAGATCAGATTAATTATCAAAAAATCATGTTAGCTATGGATTATTTAACAACGAATTTTATATCTAATTCATGTTATTCTTTAGTACATCATTTCACCTCAATTTTTTTTTGTTGATGAATATATATGTATATGGATTGTGCAGAAATGGGAATAATGATGCCACAAGTAGAAGCAAGAGTTTGTATGTCACCTAGCCATAGCTATCATGGTCCATGTTGGCATGATCACAATTGTGCTATTGTTTGTAGAAATGAAGGCTTCTCTGGTGGTAATTGTGTTGGTATCCAACTCAAGTGCTATTGCACTAAGCTATGTTAGTTTTTTTATTTTTATTTGCGATGTCAGGTTGTTGATCCTGCTCTGAAGTCTGACTAATTTCGAATTCATGCAAAGAAGCTATGTTGACTTTTGTTTTCTTTTCCTTTTGAAAGGCTTAATGTAATGCATGCATCTATGTTTCTATTTTTGTTTAGTAACACCGTCAAACATCTCTATAATAACATTACGTTATAATGACAACATAACTTTAGTATATTATTTTGAACAAAAATGAATACAGTCAGACCTCTTTATAACATCAACTCTCTATTACGAAATTTCATTATAATGGACAATTTCTTAATAACCATTTCTTCATATAACGTTATATTATATATTCTCTATATATTAGGAAAAGGGTCTGAAAAATACTTCAACTTTAATCGAAATTGCTGTTCCTAACAAATTTTATGGAAGACCTTTTACCCCTACACTATTTGATAATGTATTTTAAACATGTTACTACTTATAATGATGCAATATTTATGATGTACACGTAACACATATATATACCTTTAAAATACACTATTAAATAGTGCAAGGGATAAAAAGAATTCCAAAGTTCAGTATTGTTACAGCAGTTTCGATCAAAGTTCGGATATATTCCAGGTGACATTTTATGCAGCTACCCAACTTCATACATGATAAAAGTGTTATTATAGGATGGGACTTTGATACAAAGTAATTATCATTTTCTCTAGAAAACAAAAGGAACCAAAGCTTTAACATTCTTAGGAAAATTTTCAAATTTAGAAAGGTACCATTTCCTAGTAACATTACTCCTTGCTGATAGATATAAAGCTACACCCACAGCACAGCAAAACGAAAACGATGTCTGGGAGATGAACGAGATCCCTACGAAGCCAAGAATCTCGAAAAGATAATGAGGGCATATGACCATACTGAAAAGGCCGCCTTGCGGAATTTTATAGCCTTTCTCTTTACTGCCTCTGAGCTTGGAAAGGAGGTAATGATGATAAAAGTTGCCAATGATTCCAACTAAGAATATCAGTACACCGATAGACTTCAGATCGATTTCAGGCTCCATATATTGTAGAGATAAGTGTTGGATGTAGATCATGGCTGCAGCAACCATAAAATAGGAGGACGAAATAAGGAGTACTGATCCAAGAATCATCCCACCACTGTATTTGTGAACAAACAGAACCTGCAAAGCAGAACGGACAATCTCATTACTCCTCAAAGTAATTGGCGCGTCTGAAGCATAATACACATGTAGTGCATGAACATATGACAACAGAATCGGATTAATCTAAGCAACACCGATATATTATCAGATTGTTAGTGAGTACAAAGCAATCAGTTTGGAACAAATTATGTAGTTCCTTATACGCTATATAAAGGCAATATCAAGCAGCAAGAACAGTAATCGGAACAGTGAGAAAAATAAGTGATAGTACCAAAAAGTATGGTAGTTTAGGTGCAAAAAATGGAAGGTTTACACAACCTCCTATATAGCTGGCTATACAGGTACAATAGCAAAAAAGGATTCTCTAAATGACCAAGGTTGTTAAGGTATAATTTTTTTGATAACCGTGGTGTCATACACCTCGACTAATTCCAGGGGATACTTTGTCACTATCCACCAGCAATAGATATCAGCTACTTTACTCAGTTTTCTTGGTAACTCTACCTGAAGCTTACGTTACTTTACTCGAGACAGTTTTAGAAGAACGGCAAACAATCAGTGCAATAGATATTGTATGCCTAGACCTGTAATTGCAACATCCTTCAATTAGTTTGGAAGGAAGCAACAGAAAAGTACCGGTAAATTCGGAAGATCACTCAAACTTCTACCTTGTAGACTATATGGATAGAAAGGAACCTAAGATGCTAGCCAATTAATCTCCAAATCAGTTGATAGCTCCAAATATTTTCCATCAACTGATTCTAAAGATCATCAGAAGTAACCCAAAAAACACTAGTATGCATTACACAAATCCAACTGAGTACGTCAAATTAAGCATTAGGCCTAACTCACACCTCAAGAGCTACTAGCTCAACGGAAGAGGATTGTCCAAACCAGACCTAATGTTTTTGTCCCCGTCCAATGTGGGATCATTCTCATCAAAAATTCCCTCACACCCACCCGGATCTGAACATTCTTTATCCGAGGTTCCACTATTTAGAAAACAAGGTGCATATTCACAACCCCACACAGAACAAGTAAACCTGACTCTGATACCATGTAGAGTCAGAAAACAATAAGGACACACAATATTTTGAGAGAATTTCCTCTATATTTGTATTCACAATATGACCAACTTGTCCTTGGGATGGTTTCGTTGGTTTGAAGGATGGTTATCCACGCGGATGAATCGAGATCGATCTCCCCTCAATGCTTGAGTCGAGCCTGTTGCATAGGATTTGCGTAGTGCGATTTACATGTGATTTGCAAGCTATTATACAATAGGAATTTACCCAATTCGCACAAAGGCTGTGTCAAAAAAATGACCAACTTACATACAATGACATATTACACAATCCAACTTTTAGCAACAATAAATATATATATGAATTAATAAAGAGCGCTAAAGCTTTTACCTGACATTTAAAATATATATTTATGGACAATTAAGCTAAAAAGAATAGTTTACCTCAAGAACCCTTTTGAAGAAATGTATAGTAACAGCAGATTGAAGCAACATAAACCTAGTTCCACCATCTGGGTACATAAAAAATGAAGCAAAACCCATAAAACAAGCTGGTGCATACAATATAAACATCCCTAATTTACTAGACATTTTCCCCTGCAGAAAATTACTACTGGATGAACCAGAATCTGCATTAACATTCCAAAATTTGGAGTATTGAAGATGTTTTCCAGCAATTTCAGAAACACCCAAATAAGCTAAAAACAAAAAAGTTATCACAGTTATTGCTGTGATAATTGAAGATTCCTCTACAAATACAAAACTTTGAAACATTTTCACAGTTTTATTTTTTGTGATTTATTTTTTTTCTAGATCTCTCTGCCTAGAGTATTTATAATGAAAACTTGGGTATGGATAAATATGAACTGAATGTCCTTTTGACGTCATTCTCACAAATAATGAAAAAGAAATATGAGTATCAAAATCGCTTTTTAATCAAATATCTCGAGTTTAAGTTTATTAAAAAAAAAAAATCTCAAATTCAAGTTTATTTTAAAAAAAAGTTTCTTAAAAGGACTATGATCAAATATAAGTCAATAATACGCAATTCAAATTTAATAAAGATTCCAATGCAGATTCAGACTCAGACTCAGACTCAGACTCTTGACACTACATGGGAAACATAAAAGTTAAAAGGAAATCAACTTTCGGGCTGTTCGGAGGGGACCATCACGATTCCTCTTTTTTTTTGAGAATTTTTGTATATGTTTAAATTCAATTTCACTGAAAAATAAAATGAAACACTTAATAACGTATCTCTACATATTAAGAAATACATTTCATTTTGAGGCGATAAATAAATTATATCATTTGAGATTATTCTTTTAAACCCGAAGTAAAATGAAAAATTAACTTATTTAAAATATAAATATTTTATTTTATTTCTTTCATTTTAATCAATTGAGAGAGTTTATTAATTTTTTTGGTGAAAGTATCCAAATTCATCATTTGTCACAACTCACATACATGATCCAATTTTCTTCATCATCACAAATAGAAGTGGTTAGATATTGCCCATCATGGCTATCGAAGGAAGGTTTAATACGTGAGACCTTTTCCGTTCCGTATTATTTCGAGAGTTAGATAATTTTTTAATTAGTTATAATTTTTTTTCCTAAAAATATTATGAATTACTCCTATTAGTTATATTGACTTGAGTATTTTTCTTTTATAATTTTTAAATATAAAAATTTTATTTTAAAATATTTGAAGAATTTTTAAAATATTAATCAAAATTAAATGTTTTAACCCTCATATTCACGTGTATGTATAGATTAAGATAAGACGAAACAAATAAAAAGTTCAATTTGTTATTACACTTAAAATGGTGTTTAAATATATTACTAAACTTTGTGAAATAATTCAAATTTAATCACATTTTCCTCCGTCATCATAGTTAATTTAATTTTGTATGATTAAAACACGATTTTTTGAGTGATCTTAATATATTTATGATTTTTTTTATAGGGACAAAGGCTATATCTTTTCTTATTATATTTAGAAATTAATATTCTAATTGGGTAGGGATGGATATGCTATGGTATGACAATATTTGAAACTTTGCTATAGTAATTTGGGTTTCGATTTATAAAATTATTATATCATTATCTTATTTTAATTTGGCATGGTTCATATTTTGAAGTCTGATTTCGATATTTTACAATATGGTAATTGTACATAATTTTTTCAACTTCGACTAATATATATATTATGATTTCAACAATGGACAAAAAAATTTAATTAATTATATCATACTAACATATTATACATGTAAATATATATCTATGCTATTTTTATAACTACATACCCTAGTATAATATTCAATATTTCCATATGTTTCTTCTAAATATTAAATACCGTATTACATATAAAAAAATTAAAATATATATCATATACTATACCTAAATTACAATATTAAAAATATTAATATAATATAATAATTAGATATATCATATATCATGCCTACACACTCAATGAATGTTTATTGTCCCAAATCTCAATCGAATGAACGTTGACGCAATAATTGGATTCAATTTACACCTAACAATATTGATTTTATTCTAAGAATATGTCACCTAACAAATTAATGTTATATTTTAATATTTTTAGTCATCAAATTGAATTATAAATCCAAAAAATAAAGGAGCAAAACAAATCCCCTATTTTTAAAGTAAATCAAAATCTTTTCTTAATACTCATTTAAGTATGCTTTTCATTTCAATTTATATAACACTTTTCATTTTCTGAAATTTAAATTATATATAATTTGATTAATATTTTTAATTATATTTACCTATATTGACATGAGATGATTTTTATTTTCTAATATATTTTTCTTTTATAGCTTTTGAATATTTATATATTAACACATCATTAGGTTCTGAATGAGCTGTACTTGGATATTGGAATCATCAAATCTTATTATTATATTATTATATTATAATAAAAATTGTGAATGTCAAACGATTAAATCCAAAAAAATAATTAAAAAAAAAAGATATATCATGAAACAAGTATAAAAATCAAATTCTGACTATCTTGATTTCCTTTTTGTTTTTAATTTCTCACGAATTCAATTATATATAATATAATTTTGATTAATCAATAATTATAATTTATCTATAAAAAGAAAAGGAGTTTAAAGCACGATGAATTTGAAAATTTCAAAGATTCTTAATTGAATTATTATTTTAAAAATAATCTTTAAAATATCACGATTCACAATTTCAGGCGAAACGTGAAGATTAATTATGAATTTAGTTTCCTTCAATAGTTTTAGCTCAAATAATACACATTTAAGTATAAGTTATATACTTCCTTAGTAAATCAAAGAGATAGTTCAAGTCATAATTCAAAAAATTTAAATTATCATAGTTTTTGCGCGAAATATTTCTTTTTTTCTTTCGTATCTAAAGCGAATTGGTTATTTGAAAAATAGTGGAATGAGTGAAGTAAATTGCTTGAAAAAATATAGTGTTAGGTATATATATCTCAATTAATATGATACTTTTAATTATTTCGAGAATTCAAACAGTTTAAGTTTGATAGGAAATTTGCGCATGAAATCTTCAATTTTTTAAAAATGAAATTTATATATTTGTAAACTACGTAAAAAGTATTATAAGTCACAATAATTAATAATCCAAAATATTTAAAAGATCTATGACAAACTTACTATAAAAAATGAACTCGTTTAAATCTCAAAATCTAAAAAAAAAATTCAAGATTCATATCACTCTTATTTTCCTATTTCTTCCCCTGTTTCATCAGCATTGTAATCCTCTGTTTGATCTCTTCAAAATTTTACAATTCATCATCTTCTTGTTGAGCTCATTAGAATCATCATCTTTAACGAAGGTTCACTTTCGATTTGAATCTATTGTGCTTCTTTCAGTTGAAGCAGACAATGTATTTGAATTTGAACTTGAACTTGAACTTGATCTGATCGTCTTCTTCTTCGTCTTTTTCTTTTTGTCGTCGTTGTTGTTCTTGTTCTGCTACTTTTGATTGTTTTCTTCTTCTATATCATCAACATTGTTATTATGAAGCGGTAAATGATTATCAGGAGAATCGATTGAATAAGGGGTCAAAACTTCCATCAGGGGCAGTTTCAATGAAAAACGGATCCCACACTCAAGTTCCATTTTAAGCTAAAAACCACAAGAAGGCTCAAATGAGATCAAAAGCTTAGGGAACTGCACGAAAGATCGTTCTAGATCAAACCTCGACATTTCGAAGCTGACTAAACTGACAAAATTCTCATTTAAGCATGTTTACAAAGAATGTTGACGACTTAACATGCGAGACACAAGATTGAGATGATTCAGACATGTGATGAGTAGATACACGAGGTTGATTATAGATAGATAAAGGAGAGGTATAGATTAAATTTGAGTACAAAAAAGATAATTAACATATTATCATATAAAAACAATGCTTTTTTTATGGTATTTCTTCTTTCATAAATTTCATATAATCATATAAAGTTACTTTACATTCTGAATCTGTCTAAACTCTCATGTTCCATACATAATATTACCAAACATTACAAACAATAACTACAAGAAATTAAACTACAACAAAATTATATAATAATTACCAAATAATGAACTTGACCTGTACAAATTGTTGCATGATATTTTCCCCCATGAAGAAATTGACTTCGTAGAAATAAAAGATCATTTACTTGATCGTCATAATAGATCATTTTATTGTACTTACATGAAACTTCAAAAAAAATTGCATACACCATCTTGTTAAGTTGAATCGAAACACAACTATATTCCCGCGATATATGGTGACGTCACTCTAGTGGGGCCACCACTATGATCGTGTTGATTAGGGTTCGAATCTGAAAAAAGGCTTTGATTATCTGGCTTCTTGCGTATGCAAAAGCAAAGAGATATTGAAATCGATATCAAAAGAAGCAAAGTAACAATTAAATATAATATTGTACGAACATCCATTTCTTCTATAGCTCTTACAATAATTATCAACTTTAAATTGTCTTTAAACTTCCTTTGTTTTATAGCTAATTAGTTAGTTTATAATTTTTTTTTCCTTTTTTTGGGGGGGCATTTGAATAATTCATGTCACAAAATGTCAACGATTTGCTACTTGACTTTTGAGTTATTGAAGGGTTAATTTCACATATATATGTATGCACATTTATATAAAACAAACTCATGAGGCGTTTAAAAACGGAGCCAAAATTTTAAATTTTAAATTTGATTTAGAAAAGACAGTTAGTTGAATACTAAGTAAATAATTTTGTGTGGTAAGTAATTTTTTTACATAAATATAAAATTTGAATCAAAATTACTAAATTTTATCGAATGTGTAAGCATAGATATATCTCAGCCGATGAGTGCTTCATGGTGAAAGCATAATTATTTTTTCCAACATATGAATTAGTGATTTAATTTAATAGGTAAATTAAATAATTAGTGCTACTATGGTGTTTCAGGGTATACCACTAGATTATTTGATGTGATTATGCATTTTATGAAACATAATTTAATACTTTTTATTTCACGTAAGATAAGAATAAAATTTGCATATACTCTAACGTCTTCGGAGTTTAGACCATAGAATTTTAGTGTATATATTATTGTTGGCATTTCTAGCTAGGGTCCTTCCTATCAAATAAAATAATGTCCCTATGGTAGAATAAAAAAGAAAACAAAGTCATGTTGCACACAAAAAAAAATTATTTCCCATTAATGTGGAAAGTTTCAAGTCATAAGTAAGTAATTCAAGATTTAAAATTTGAGGGGAAATTTATTAGGATGCAAATTTTATATTAATGTGAGTCACATGCTCTAATTAAATGGTAAAAAGCAAGCGATCTTAATTACTCGAAAAGCTTATGATAATAAATATTTTAACAATTGATAGATTTTACTAATAATTTTTCTTCTATCTTAATATATGAAAAAAATGTTTAATATGGATGTTCATAATGATTATAAATATCATATTTATTATTATTGCTAAATATAATATAAAGACTATTTTATTTTATTACAATAAATAAATAGTTATCACAATTTTTTTTTATTTGTTATAGTGATGACAACATTGATACTTACTCAAGAGTTGTCCAATCTTCCTTTTTGGTCAATATTTAATCTTCAATTTTGCATTCTTCAATATATATAAATATATAAATAAAATTCACAAATACAAGAAGTAATTGAAATATATATACATGATAAATTACAATCTTTTTGAGTTCATTCAATACTTTACATTATGATTTTTTTAATCTAATTACTGGTAGTACAAACACTTCATCACAAACAATAACAATTATACTACGAGTATAATATATAAAACGTATCATTTAACTTAGATCAATTACTATCTGTGTCCTTCAACTTCGGCTGTATACAGGTAAACACTTAAACTATCCAAAAGTTAAACAACCAGACACACAAGTCATATGCAGCATAATACACGTAGAATATCATGTAGGACGCAAAACTGTCACGTAGAACGCCACATATGATACGTGTGTCTACTCGTTTAACTTTTGGATAGTTTAAATACCTACTTGTGCATATCTAAATTAAAGAGCGTAGATGCTAATTGAAGCCAAATTAAAAGACACACTTACAATACAACAAATGTAAGACAATCTCTCAATAGGAAATAATATATGCACACTACTCACCACACCATCTTGTTATGGCGTCGGATCGATCCATGTACGATCGATCACTGTTATATTCCCGCCACATACGGTGGTGCCGATGGAACACCACCACCATTAGCTGGTGGTGCCAATACGGCACCACCATGAGTGGCTTGGTTAGTAGAATTTGGAAAAAGGCTCTGGTTATCTGGCTTGTCCCTAACATAGAAGCAAATTGATATTCCTATCGATACCAATAAAAGAAGAGTAATAACACAATATAGTATTATTTTGCCATCCATACTATAGTCTATATACACCTTAAATTACCTCTCTAATTCATTCTCTATATATATATATATAAATA